>NC_091230.1:25679212-25699212 GCF_040958095.1 Procambarus clarkii
TACTTATATCAGATGCATCACCACTGAATGCAGAAAATGATTCATCTATGTATCATCTATATAAATTGGAAATAGCAAGGTGGAGCTCAGAGCTACAACTGGATACGCTCGCTGTATCATCCTCATAGGTGTTGTATCACTTGCATCCGACCTTTGTGTTAGGTCCTTATCGTGCCTAGCTTCACCAATATTATGACCCTGTTCTTCAAACAATAAAGTTTGAATTTCACCGACAGAGCGAGATCTTTCAACACCGCGTCGGACAGGTGTTTGGGAGACAGAGGCGCGTGCACCACCCATGGTTGCTCACTCGGTACTAACCCAGCCAGCATCCTTAGGGTATTCTGGGAATTTTTTTCCCAAGATGGCTGCCTCTCACTGGAGGTCCTAAGAGTCCATTTCGTACACAACCAACCGCGCACACACATTTAGAATGGGTACGAAAAAATAAAAAAAAAGTTTTCTCTCAGTTGGTGCAGTTTCCCGCCGACCGAGAATACTCAGTTGATGCAGTTCAGTGGTTAATCTAGTAATAATTCTGGAAACATTTGGTACAAAAAAGTTTAGAAATGCTTTATATTTGAGTTTATATTTTTCTTTTAATTTTCCCTTTTTGTTTGTGATGCTTTGCACTGTAGAAAATCCATTTCCTTGAAGGGGAAAATATTACAGTATGTTGAATCTTCATCAGGCATGACTTATTCCTAGGGAAAGGCATAATGATGAATGAGAAAATTAGTAGGAGCCATGAGGAGGATTTGTACCTACACACTGGGTATTTTCTCATTGATACATCATGTTAATTTGTTCTCTTTGTGCATTACGATAAATCTTCCTTCTTCTGATGCCTCCAAATGTTAAAACACTCACATCGTTGGGACAAGTTTGGGTGGAAGTGGTCCGTACTGTAATTAGGGAGTGCATGTATCTGTGCCATATATATCATGAGGAGCACAATACACCTGGTCTCATGGAGCAGTGGAAGAATACCAGAGGGTGTTGATGCTTGCTCATCCCTCATACAATATTATCTAAATGATGTAATAAATAGACATAATATTCTTTTTAAACATTTTTTTTCACTATATTTCCCTTTATTCCAATTAGATAGCTCCCCACTCCATAAAAATGGAAAAAACAGGTTAATGAAAATTAATGTATGTATGTAGTATGTACTGTATGCATGTATGTACAGTATGTATGTATATACTGTATGTTTCTTGGTGCAGAATTAAGGTATAAATTACGATGTTGCTTGCTTGGGGGAAGGTATTTACAAGCAAACTGACTACAAAATTAGCAATGAAATAAAACTCACCTCACCCATTTCTCCTTCTTTAGAAGCCACATATGCTGATTCAATGGGAGTGAGATCATCTTTTAGGTCTTCATCGTCCCCATCTCTCCTATCTTCATCTCCTTTGTGTGAACCATCCTCAGACTCTGACTCTGTCCCAGACATTGCCTCTGCTCCAGAGAAGTGTCCAGACTCACGGTGTATTCATTCTCATCTGTGTGGCTTGCATCGTCAGGTCTGTGGGGTTCAGGAGAGGGGAGGGTGAGGTTCTGCAGGTCAGGAGGGGGGATGAGGGTGGAAGTGGGTTGCACAAAGGAGAAATCTGTGGGACAAGTACAGGCAATCTGCAGCTTCTTACTGTTAGCTGCTAAATGTGTCTGAAGCAACTTTCTTGGCATTTTTAAGCAATTAATAATCTTCAAGGCATCTAAATATGAGAAATACTTATCAAAAGAAAGCAGTGATCAAGTATAAATCTGTTTCGAGACTATCTACAGCGGTAATTACTGTTTGTTTTCAAATTGGCAATAAATAGAATAAACATGAGGCAAATTCCACCATGTCAATAGTGGGCACCTATTCAGTGTCAGCAGTAGATACAATGAAAATAATATAAAGTGAATAAGAATTACAAGCTTGAATGTGGAATGACAATTTTCCAAACTCATTCTGCATCCCTCAATGCGTATAAAATATATCCCACTACCCCCAGGGCGCAAAAAAAATGGTACAAAATCATGCAAACAATCATGAATATGGTAAAAGTTTTGGTCTACGTGCCATGGTTAAGTTGTGGTAGCCTGTTGAAATTGTAGAATTTTGATGGCTGGAGGCAGGTCACTGTTACATTTAGCAAAGAGGGTGACAGATGGGGTTTTGCCGAATGGTATACTATACTGATTTTATTTTACTTACACTTGTTATTCTTTTTTATTAATTTTTGGTTCAAATGATGCACACAGATGCACCAAGAGTTAATTGCACCCAAGGTAAGCTGTTACCAGGCATTATTATTTACAATAATATTGTACAGTACTGAAATATACATATGGTACAGTATAACACACACACACATTTTCACAATACATTTTACATGGCATTATTATTAACAAGACCATGTACAGTACTAGGTTATTACCTAGTTATGTCTTTAGAACTTTGACAAGGTGTGATAATCCCTGAAACAGTCAGCCATACACATGGCAACAGCACAGTTACTAATTTCACCACCACCAGTGTTCCCTTCATAATGTAGTCACACACTCACCACCACCACCACCACCACCAGTGTTCCCTTCATAATGTACAGTCACACACCACACCACCACCACCAGTGTTCCCTTCATAATGTACAGTCACACACTCACCACCACCACCACACCAGTGTTCCCCATCATAATGTACAGTAATACTCTCACCACCACCACCACCACCACCAGTGTTCCCATCATAATGTACAGTCACACACCACCACCACCACCACCAGTGTTCCCATCATAATGTACAGTAATACTCTCACCACCACCACCACCACCACCACCACCACCAGTGTTCCCATCATAATGTACAGTCACCACACCACCACCACCACCACCAGTGTTCCCTTCATAATGTACAGTCACACACCACCACCACCACCACCACCAGTGTTCCCTTCATAATGTACAGTCACACACTCACCACCACCACCACCAGTGTTTCCCATCATAATGTACAGTCACACACTCACCACCACCACCACCACCAGTGTTCCCTTCATAATGTACAGTAATACTCTCACCACCACCAGTGTTCCCCATCATAATGTACAGTAATACTCTCACCACCACCAGTGTCCCCACACAATGTACAGTCACACACCACCACCACCACCACCAGTGTCCCCACACAATGTACAGTCACACACCACACCACCACCACACCCACCCAGTGTTCCATCATAATGTACAGTAATACTCTCACCACCACCAGTGTCCCCACACAATGTACAGTCACACATGCACCACTACCACCAGCATTACCATCACAACTAGTACATGATCACTACTAGTACCACAAATAATAAAATTCACAATGGCATTACTTTTGTCAAATTTAGTAGCTTACTACCCCCTTATTTGCTCATATTGGCATCACAAAGATAGTCCTCTCCACCATAGCTTGTATCAATCACCACCATTCACACTACCAGAATATCAACAACACTAGCAAAATTATCAGTAAAATCATAATGACAACAGTATTTTCATTAGAATCAGTATCTTATACTAAATTTGCTCAACTTGTCAACTCAGAGAATGGTAGAGAGGTGTAGTACAAATAGTTTCATGTCGGTTACCATCTGACCAGTGCCTCACAACCTCCCTCTCTCCCTCTTCAAGCTATTTCAACTTGTGATGAATAATATACAGGTTTCTGTAATCACTAATTGCCCCATTGAAATTATTTTCATCATATTTTGTTGTTTGTGGCAGCAGATTTTCTCCATGTGACAATACAAAGTTCTCTTTACCACATGGTAGTTATCTCTACCCCGACCACCCCAGCTTGCACAGTGATCGCCAGCACTCACACCACTAGCATGATTACCTCAGCATTAATGTCAAGATCTTGAAAACAAATCACATTTTTATTGTGATCAGTAACTTGTAATAATAATCTTGCTCTCTTTTGGCAACTCAAAGAATGACAGTGTCTATAACAGAGCTTCGTGTCAGTCACAACCACAGACTAGTAGGTCACCACCCACTACCTCACTCTCCCTTTCTTTGCTGTTAGTTGCATATTTTGTTTTCTGATGGATAATAATAATAATAATAATAATAATAATAATAATAATAATAATAGTTTACTACAGTACAGTACTTGTAATATATTCCTCTTCATCAGCAAGACCTTTCAGCTCTTGTAAAGCATTGGCAATTTTGCATAGCATAAACAATCGCTTGTGCAGTGGAGCTGCACATACATTGTACAGTATTAGGTAGGTGGTGGGCCAGTGACGATGAGTAACCTACTACTGTAAATACTAATGTTCATGAAGGAAACTAAGGTAGTCATGATTTTTCCAACATTGAGAACACTTAACAGGACCATCTAAGGAATGGATTATGTAGCCATACAATTGCTACAAATTCAAACCAACCCACACTGGGTAAAATCATCCATGGGCAACAGATACCAAGACCCTGATTTTAGTATGCAGACAACAGGATGTTATGAAAGTGTATAATTAATCAATATATTATCTGTAAACAATTATTATTCATTCATATTTTCATAAAATCCATTTTATTGCATTCTTGTATACAGTGAGAAAGATTACCCAATTGCAGTGTAACAAATTAAGTTTGCAAACTGCAACAATGTGATTACAGTATA
Source organism: Procambarus clarkii (assembly GCF_040958095.1). Taxonomy (NCBI): domain Eukaryota; kingdom Metazoa; phylum Arthropoda; class Malacostraca; order Decapoda; family Cambaridae; genus Procambarus; species Procambarus clarkii. The sequence continues at coordinate 25,683,891 of NC_091230.1, forward strand.
GTATTATTATTTACCATTCTTTCTCAACTTTGAAGACTTCACAATAATCTTGGGACTGGCCTTGACAGAGTTTTTCTTTTGGTTCTTACGTATCTTGGGTGAATTTGCTTGTGAATGCTCAGAAATACTGATATTATCAGGAGTTAATGATATTCTTTGGTTGGAGTAATCTCCCTTGAGTTCATGATCAGCCATGTGTATGGCCGCTGCTAGCCTACGATAGTATGGCGTTGGTGATGGGTCTCGGTTTGCTGAACTGCTCACTTGAACCTTGTGAGTAGGTGTACCCTCCACACTAGAGACACCTGCAAGCTGAATGACACAATCCCGCCATACAGACTGAGGTGATGCTACTGGACTGTTTTCTGGACTAATGCCCGTGCTTGAATCATCAGATATATCTATATAGGTACAGTATTTGGGAAATTTGTTTACCAATGTACATTAATATGTTGGATACACCATTGTTATATTTATTACACATAACATGAGTATGTACCACAGAGACATATTAAAGGCACCATTTATTGGAATATTTTTGTTTCAAGTATTAACCCGCCCCATCAAAGTGGGAAACAGAGTAATGATATAATGTTTGTATGTTTGTTTGTATTATTATTTTCAGGGTCACTCCAAAGAAAACACAAACAAATGATGCAATAAAATATATATTTATGTTAGAACACAATTTTAATTCCACATACACCATGCAAAAAATTCAAGTGGGTTGTTGAGCGAGATGCAAATACAGTACATGTGTGAGTAAATATGACAGGCAAGCATAGCATGCAATTAGAGATGAATTACAAAGGCAATGGCCACAACCATAATAGCAGTGGAGAGGAAGCAACAGCCAATTAGGAGGAAGGAAAGGGGCCAGAGAGAGAAACACAGGTAAATGTACGATCTTCAACAATAACACAATGTACAAAGTAACATTCACACTTCTTTATATTGTTCAAATAGTACACAAGGCTTTGAAAGTGTGTTGTACACAATCACTTTGAAATTTTAGCAGCTATACAGTCCTATGAAGGGAAACTATTACACAAATTTTGAGTCTTTTCTATACACTTTCAAAACTAAATAACTATCATGTGGATACTTACCTTGGTCCTTAAAGTGCTTTTCATAATCAGACTCGTTCCATTTATCAGCTGCAAGAGTTGACGAGTTAATAGAATTGTTGGCATCGCTCTTATTTGAAGATGTCATGGATCGGATAAGAATTGAGGAGCAGCGGACAGCCAGCTCCAAGGCATCCATCCAGCACTTCCCTGCTGCTGGGATGGAGCTCTGAAGATGAGGTGCGATGAGGGAAGTGGTTGTACAACTGCCCCTGTATTAATACAATTTTAAACTGTGTAAAAAAATTATTTTGAAAATACATAAGGGGTAAAAGTACTGTATATTATTTCATGTCTTGTTTTGACATTTATTAGTGAGAATACTACTACTGTACCATCATCGTGTGAATCAAGGCATACTATTATAAACACACATTGCATTGCACATCTATCTGGACCTAAAAAACCAGCATTGAATGTAATGAAAAGCCATTTTCTGGGTGAGTCTCAGAGGCTTCCCGGAGCTATCCAGGCTGAATTGATATGTATAACTTTCTGACATCAGTCAATGTGCATGGAGTTCTTGCCTACTGGGGACCATGAGTCAGAACCTGGCTCCCTCAGAGAGGCACGAGGAGCAATGGGCTATAGAAACCCTCATGTGGTTGGGAGCATTCTAGGTCTGCCATCAACTGGGACTGGCACCTAGAAACGTAGGGGCCCCAAAACAAACTCCTATTCTGGTGAAACTATTGCTACCGAAAACCAAACAAGTGGACAGAACTCTTCAAACGAAAATTAGCATGACGTCATCATGATGCCGCACCGCTGTCTGCGCAACCCCCTTCCCCCTCCCCTCCCCAGGAGGGGGAAGGGGAACCCCCAGACCCTTGTGCTGGTGATCCAAGCCGGCACGAGGGTCTGTTCTGTCCAATTCCAAGTTCTTAGGCTGGATGTCAAAATCATGCAAAAAACATTGCCGACCGGGGGGGGGGATCATAATCATAATCATAAACCGGGGCGCGGATTATATATATAAAAGACATAATATATATATATATATATATATATATATATATATATATATATATATAATATAATATATATATATATACATAATATATTTATAAAAGACAAAATTATATAAATAAAAGACATAATCCGGATCATGATCCGGGTCGTGCTAGAGGTAAACGCTAGAGGCGCTAGTAGAACTTCGGTTTCAACTCCTTTTGACCATGTCGTAGCTCAGTCCATTAAGGCAGCGTCTGGGATGCTCTCGGACGCAGGTTCAAATCCTCGTCACGGCCCTTGTGGATTTGTTCATTTGATGCATCACGCAATTGTGATTTCTGTGTGTAATGAAGTAAGGGCGAAGAGGGAGAACGGCCTATTGACATAGCTCGAATGCATGTGGGGAGTTGTGTAAAACCCTGGTTTGGGCCTCGGAGAGGCTGCAGGATCCAATAAGTTCAGTAGAACTTCAGTTTCAACTCCTTTTGACCATATCGTAGCTCAGTCGATTAAGGCAGCGTCTGGGATGCTCTCGGACGCAGGTTCGAATCCTCGTCACGGCCCTTGTGGATTTGTTCAAATACATGTCATGTTATGGAATGTGGAATAGGTGAACACAGAACCAACACAACCTATAAATTCTGTGAGAAATCTTTAAAGAATTCTGATAAAGAAAGAGATCTAGGGGTGGTTCTAGATAGAAAATTATCACCTGAGGACCACACAAAGAACATCATGTAAGGAGCCTATGCTACACTTTCTAACTTCAGAATTGCTTTTAAATACATTGATGGCAAAATACTCAAGAAATTGATCACGACTTTTGTTAGACCAAGGCTGGAATATGTAGTGGTTGATTGGTACACATATTTTAATAAGTACAACAACAAACTAGAAAAGATGCAGACATGCAACTAAATGGCTCCCACAACTGATAGGACAAGAGCTACAAATTGAGGTTAGAGGCATTAAAAATGCCAAAACTAGAAGATAGAAGAAAAAGAGGTGATATGATCACTACGTACAAAATAATAATGAGAATTGATAAAATTAATAGGGAAGAATTCCTGAGACCTGAAACTTCAAGAACAAGAGGTCATAGATTTACTTTGTCTAAGTAAACAAAGCTGCCGAAGGAATATAAGAAAATTCCCTTTCACAGAGTGGTAAACAGTTGGAACAAGTTAGGTGAAAAGGTGGAGGAGGCCAAAACCACCAGTAATTTCTAAGCGTTATATGACAAAGAGTGCTGGAAGATGGGACACCACGAGCATAGCTCTTATTCTGTAACTACTCTTAGGGACTTACACCATGTAGTTTATACACACAAATTTTAATTTAAGAATTACACAGGCTAAAGTATTCTTCAGCTGCATCAACTGTATTTTGTGGTCATGCTGAAATTTGTACACTTATGCGACACCATTGTATGGCTGTTAAAATATTGTATAAAGTCTCTAACATGGATTTTAGCTCCTGCCTTATTAGCCGTTAAGTTTTCACTTGTTAACATCCATTATATTCACTAAACATGCAATCTGAAGGTATTCAGTCTGTTGTATATTTTTTTTTTTTTTTTTGAGATATATACAAGAGTTGTTACATTCTTGTACAGCCACTAGTACGCGTAGCGTTTCGGGCAGGTCCCTGAAATACGATCCCCTGCCGCGAAAAATTGTTTTTTCATCCAAGTACACATTTTACTGTTGCGTTAAACAGAGGCTACAGTTAAGGAATTGCGCCCAGTAAATCCTCCCCAGCCAGGATACGAACCCATGACATAGCGCTCGCGGAACGCCAGGCGAGTGTCTTACCACTACACCACGGAGACTATTAACATAATGTTAACATTAAATATTTAAACAATTGTTAAAGAAATGAAGAATGCAAATATAGTAAGGTGAAAATGCCTTAAGAGATCATTGTGGTGATCTGCAAACAGTCCACTCACTGAAGACTGTACTTACCCATTGTTTCCCCTTCAGGTCCCTTTGTAGCCCAGATTGACTGTTCAAGTGGATGGAACAGCTTGAAACAGAATCCATCCTTTTTCGACGGCCGCTCAATCAGTTCACAGGTATTGAGCAATACGGTGCCCACCCAGTGGCTGCTCTGTTCAAGGAATTACGAAGTTAGATTTCCTTTTATTGTATCACTGGTGTTTCTCAGCCAAACTGGTGCCACATCCATAAGCTTCCACACAGCAATGAATATGTTGCATTAACAAAATGTCAGGATTCCACAGAAATATATAAAACACTGGAGGACTGGTTAACTAGCTATTAATTCTATTATACAAAATTTATCCAAAATTATACTGTATGTACATGTGTTTTGTCAAGTTCCAAAGTTAAAAAGAGTCATAGAAGCAGGGTCCCTAATTTGCAGACTGTATATCCACAGTACCACACATTAATATTTACACCTTACACAAAAATGACTAGAAGGCCCCTTATGTAGTACCTGTTAAATCACAAATTAACTCATATCTCATACAGCTGTTATCTGAGCTTGTTACACTTCAAACTGTTCCCGTGAACTTGTAACATTGATCACAAGTAAACTCGTCTAAAGATTTATACTGTAACCAAGTCCACGGATCACCTCTAAACTGATCAGACCCCCCACACAACTCCCCTTAGATTTGAGAAGTCTACAATTCACTCAAAAGATCTTTAACAGCAGTGGCTAAAAACTTCCAACTTTCCCCTCAAGTTATCACAAGTCAAGCCAGGCTTGACATGTGATAACTTGGTCCAACAGCTGCAGCTTAGAGTGAGCCACAGCCCCATATATCCACTATAACCTGGCACTTCTTGCAGGAAAGTGTCTAATTTGTTTTTTTAAGAAGTTCATTTTTGTTCCAGAAATATTTTCTTATGATATGTTTAAAGATGCATACCTGTATTTGTTTTCAAGGCTGTACACCTGTTCAACTCATTCTCAACTCCAATGATCTGTAGTAATCTAAACATTCTCTATTAATAAGTATTATCGCTATACAATTACATCAACTTAATCACAATAAATGTCCAACATTCACATACCTTAACTTTAGCATTTTTATAGAGGAGAAGCATCCCAGGCTTGAGGACACACCACAATTTTGTCCAGCCCTTGAGTGACCCGCGCACCTTCAGCCAGTCAGCCAGGACCACCACCGCTGGGTCCTTCAGCGTACTCAGTAGTTCTCTCGCCACTCTCTTTTTCTCTCGTCTGTATTTCCGCCGTTGATCTTTGTAGGATTCCTTTCGGGAGAGGGGAGAAGCCTGTGGAAGTGATATAATGAGTTAATTTTGCACAAAAGGATGCCACAAAGAGTACCATATAATTAAAGACCTTCACATGAAGTTACAAACTACATACCTATGAGTAGCACAATCAGTATAAAACTTTTACAATATAAATATAGTAGGCCAAAATTATTTACTCCCATTTATTGAGGACAAATTATCGTAAGTTATATTTTTTAAGATATTGGATTTTTATAAAAAAACAGTATACCCTAGCAAGGCATGTACCTTTAATTGGTCATTATTATAATTGTGATATCCATAATAAAAATTGGAGAAATATTAAATAAACATTTTCCACAGCAATGTGAGATAGTCCTTATCTCTGTAATTCATAGTAGTATGCACACAGCGTATATCTTTCTGTACAGTATAGGTCAGCATATTCCAAGTTGTCAAGCAAATATAAGTTGCATTATTACACTTTATAGCAAAAAACAATAAATGTGTACATGTATTTACAATTTCTGACCGTCCCTAACTTTTTGTATTTTTTAAATACAATACTATATACAGTAGTATACTGCACTAAACTATATACTGTACTACAGTATGTAGTTTCTGCAAAAAAGGCTGTGTTTTACTGGTTTTTGCAAAAGTGTAAAAAACCAGCGTTGAATGTAATGAAACGCCATTTTCTGGGTAAGACCCGGAGGCTTCCCGAAGCTATACAGGCTGATATTGCTAATGTCAGACTTTGGCATCAGGCATGTGTATGGAGTTCTTAGGCCAACCAGGGACCACGAGCCAGAACCTGGCTCCCTCATAGAGGCACGAGGAGCAATAGCCTAGTGAAACCCCCATGTGGTTGGATGAATTCTATGTCTGCCGTCGACCGGGTCAGGCACCCAGAAAGGTAAGCGTCCCAAAACAAACCCCTATTCTGGTTAAGAAATTGCTAATGAGAGTCGAACTAGTGGGACAGAACTCCCAAAATAAAAACGAGCTAACGAGCACAACGTCACCGCGCTGCCATCTGTGCAGCTCCCCCCTCCCTGGGAGGGGGAAGGGGGAGCCCCAGATTCCTTGCACCGGCAACCCAAGGCCTCAGTTCTGAGGCTGGATATCAAAACACGCGAAAAAAAATGCAGACCGGAGGGAGGGAGGGTCCGGGTCTCACCTAGAAAATGGCATTTCATTACATTCAACGCTGGTTTTCTGCGGATAGCCCCATCGGCTCCCCGGAGCTACCTACCCAAAGACGAAACAAGAGGGACCTAACCCGGGAGGCAAAAGTCGCTCACTCTCCAACGTGAAGCGGAGACAAAAGACTGCAACTGTCAACCCAAGGCCACAAAGGCCCGACAAGGCCCAGGAACATCAACGAAGGAACACATGACCCACTGACAAAACATCGCGGGCACGGAGATAGACAGCAGGCTGGCTGGACTGAACCACCCCGCGGACAACCTGAGAGAATCGCACCCCTGGAACAGGGAAGAAGGGAAACTGGAACAACCCAAAGCGTGACCCCGGTCATGGCAACCGTGGCACACAAAGAACAGCGAAGCGCCGCCACCGAACACAACACATGATGCACCCCCGGCCAGACCAACCAAGCATCAATAACCCAAGGACCCATCCAGAAAGCAGCCGTGTCAGTCTCTGCCAGAAAAGAAGGAGATGGCTGCAATCCAACAAACCAGAACTGAAGGGGTCATAATAAACTGAGGAGAAGAAAAGAGCACTCCCAACCAAGAACCAGGACGGCACAAGCAGCGCAAGAGCAGGCCGGAGGTGAACCACGCCAGAGACAATTCGCGAATCGGTGCAGGGGGAACACCAAAACCGAAGCAAACCGGAGCAACTCCGCTAGTGCTGCACGAGACAAGGCGACAGTATGTGGCAAGATGATGGCCCTGAACCTCCACAAGAGAAGGACAAGACCACACCAATAAAACGCAGCAAACCTACGAAAGGACAGAAAGAAAACGGAAGGACCGCCAAAAAAACCCACACCGCCGCCAAGAGGAAGCACGCAGGTGGGACACCATCAACAAAGCCACCTTTAGTGGGTCAGCCTGAGACGTAGGGCCCACGCAGGAATTTCCCTGCACCTGATCACCAACAGATGGTGAGAGACTCGAGACGGAACCGAACCAGCCCCGCCATAGACCTATCGAACATAGGAAGAGGCGGACCCACAGGAAAACCTCGTGTGCGAACACCGAGCAAGCAGAGCCGGGAACTCAAGCCGGCAAGGAACCAGAAGGAACGTCTGCCGTACAGAAAACCTCTCAATGCCAGCGAGCTCGCCAAGAGATCAAAGATACTGTGGTTCCAACACGAGACTCATGAGAACTGACACCGCGAGATCGTGAAAACGTCAACTGGCAGGGTAAGCCAGTAAAACAGGAACCCAAACTTGGCAAGACGGGAAGAACCAACCCGGGTGAGCAGAAAAGCCCCGTCTGGGTGGAACCCCCCGGGACCCTTGAAGGACCAACAAGTCCGACAATAGATGACAACGAAAAGCCACCAGTAGAAAAACGCCGAAACACAGATGCCGCAAACAGCAAGGATAAAATTGCGGTGAAAAATAAAGAGCCAGGCCGAGGCCAACGAAGAAGTGGGCACCGCGAACCGAAACGCAAAGCAAAAAGCAGGGACGCTTCATCTCACAGGATGCGGCACTCCTGCCAAAGAGCAAAAGTTCAACCCCTGCAAGCACAACTCGGTGAGTACAGAGAATCCAATGTACAGTATATGGAAGGGCTAAGCCAGGCACTGTCCTGTAAGATGGGCAAGGAATGAGTGATCAAGATAAGACCACGAAAAACGGTGCCGTGCCTCACCGTGTAACAAATAACACAGACGAACAAGGAAGGCCCCAGGAAGAAGTACGCAAGGGCCAAACAAAATGCCACAATCAATCCCCAACATGCATCCCTTGTCAAAACTGCATCAAAATGTCACCTCATAACACCGTGATACAGTTTAACATGTACCTCATAACATTTACCTCCACCATTTTACCTCGTAACATGGTGGAGTTGGGGTCCCTTGATTGATTCAAGCATAGTTTGGACATGTATAAGAGTGGGATTGATTGGGTGGTTATAAATAGGAGCTGCCTCGTATCGGTCAATAGGCCTTCTGCAGTTACCTTTGTTCTTATGTTCTTATCCAAAAACCACAAACCAGCGCTTGGCCGAAGAGACGCCCGACAACATAAACTCACCTGCAGAGCGTAGGCACGAACGTGTCAAGACACATCGTAGACGAGAATATTTCGGGAGCACCGCCAGTGGAATAAGGCCAGAGGCGCATATGCAGGAGAAGAGGAGGGCAGAGGCAAATGCAGCACCCCACACCCATATGCAGAGAAAACCAGGCGTTCTCCCCATATTGGTAATCCAGAACACCCCTAGTATCTACAGGGCTCGGACTGGGAAGATAAGAGGAGCGAGAGACGAAACACCCGAGAGAAAAAGGATGCGGATCACCAGCACTTGTGTACACCGTCCATAACAAAACAAACTCCCACGGCGCATGCGCAGGACACATGAAGTTCGAACAGCACAACCCGCCTGGCGGGGAAGGCGTCAACTAGGAGTATTTAAGGAATAATAGAAGTGCCGAGACAGCACGGAGAGAAGATATAACAACAAAAGAACGAGACAGTACCGAAAAACAAGAAGCAGCATGGAAGAGGACCAACGAGTCCTAAAAAGGACTGGAGGTAATCCTCACCGGAGGATGACAGACGTTCCAATAATACGGGAATAATCAAAGACCTTCCTAAATCCTCGAGATCCTACAGAAGCAAGCACAAAACCACAAAGGCTCAGAAAGGCACATTCGCACCCCGAGACCAAAGGTCATGCAGAACCCTGGTATGAGGAGAACATGACCTCGACAGGACGGATAAGTCCTGTCCCAGAGAAGAAGGGGGAGAAAACCGAGAAGAGAACACACCGACGGACCCGAAGAAACAAGGAACTGAACCCGGGGAAGGGGCGACGTCCCAAAACTCGTACGCAGAGGGGGGGGGGGGAAGGAAAAACCCCACTCCCCGTAACCGCAAGCCCCACTCAGAGGGTAGAAAACCCATGCGGGATCCAACTGGGCCCGCGGCCCCCAAGTCAGCCCCACGCCACCCCCGGGAACCTCCACTGCAGGACCCGGGGCAGAGCCGTCCCCCTAAAGCCCCAGCCTCACGAGAAAAAGCCGGAGCAGCCAGATAAAGACTAAGGAAGGGAGCCCACTGGCAGACCTATACATCATGGCTGGAGGAACAGGCTTGAATGCCTCCGTCGCTACCCTGGAAGGGGAAATCCCTGAGACCACCCAATTCTCAAGACCATCGAAACCCCCGCCCAACCCTGAACCCACAGATGGTGAGGATCCGGATGTAGGGAGGAAGGGGGGTGGAGCAAGCCCAACCCACAACAGGGAAACGACAAGGGGGTGCGGACGAAAACAAAACCGAAGCGACCAACACCTCCAAGCCCAGTCACAACAACCAAAACGGGACAGCCTCGGGGCTTCCGGGGAGCAAATAACCTAGTGCGTTGCAACCACATGAACCCAACTTGCAATGCTCGTGCTGCCTGCACCCACATAGTCAGCATAAGACTGGGTAACCGAGTCACAAACAAGCAACAAAACTTGCAGGACCAAGGTGCCACCAACCCAACAGGCAGCAGATGAGGCAAAAACAGGAAGAGTCACCCTGAGACAAAGGGACAGAGCAACCCTCTCATTCACACAAAGCGAGGGGTGACTCAGGGGTCACATCCATTAGACCCACACGCCCCTATGGGAATTCCCAGGGTCCTGAGACAGAACACACACTCAGGGAAGCCCAGGCAGGATACTGCTAATTGGCGCCCAAGTCTACCAAACAACAAGAACTGAACCCACAGGATGTGTACACTCACGGGGACCAAGCAGGGGGTACCACTCGAATTACCATAACAATAACCACGGTAGACCCCCCCCCCTCCACCGGGCAAGCAAACAAAAAGAAAAAGAAAACCCCGCAAGAGGACAGTGTACCCTGGCGGAACAGAGCCGCCTGCTACGATTGGTGAAATCAAGATGCGCAGTACCCTAAGGCGAACAAGGGAGACAAAACACCCTAGCACACAAAGGGCGGTTGAAAACCAAACAGTAAATGGCCAAGCAGAGGCAGAACCCAAGAAACTTGTGGAAGGTGGCCCCAAGGGCAGTACTTACTGGCCACCTAGGGAAGGTAACTCTAGTACATGCAGCCCGAGTACTGAAGAATCACTCTTGGCTTGCACACCCCTCTATAAAACAGCCACCATGCCACAAGGCACGGAGTAGAGACCAAGATCGGAGCCAGAGCACATAACTTCTGCCTGGCGCATCAGCCTCAGAACTAAGGTCTTGGGTTGCCGGCACGAAGGGTCTAGGGCTCCCCTTTCCCTCTCCCGGGGAGGGGGGAGCTACGCAGATGGCAGTGTGGTGACGTGGTGACGTCGTGCTCGTTAGCTCATTTTTATTTTGGGAGTTCTGTCCACTAGTTCGGCTCTCAGTAGCAATTTCTTAACCAAAATAGGCGTTTGTTTTGGTCTGCTTACCTTTCTGGATGCCTGACCCGGTCGATGGCAGACATAGAAGGCTTCCAACTACATGGTTTTTTTTATAGGCCATTGCTCCTCGTGCCTCTCTGAGGGGGGGCCAGGTTCTGGCTTGTGGTCCCCGGTAGGCCTAAGAACTCCATACACATGACTGATGCCAAAGTCTGACATTAGCAATATCAGCCTGGATAGCTCCGGGGAGCCGACGGGGCTCCCCCCAGAAACACTAATGTTATGTACTCTCACAAACCCAATGTACCTGCTTGTATTGTATATAAATAAATAAATAAATAAAATAAATAAATACAATGGGCTTAAATATCAGAGTTGCAGCTGTGATTGTAATAAGTTGTGTAATACCTGCATTATGGCAAACAAATGATGCACCAACTATAACAAAACTGCACATATACCCACCCTAATTTTAGTGGTCGTGCAATAGTAATCACATATTGTTTGGGGGCCAACAGTAATGTTACTTTATCTACATCTAACTGTACAGAAAATTGAACAGCTTTCAAAGCATCAAAATAATTCTTCTAACACTGAGGAGTGTGTAACAAGATTGATACATCAACAAACAGGTTGGTCATGTTTACTAACACGTGGAACATCAACACACAACAATTTCATATTTATACCACAACCAGTGCAAAAGCACATTCTTCAAACTTTAGAAAAATGTAAAACATGCAATGTATTAAATTCTATAAAATATTATGCATGCATTAATTACGACAGGGAGACATCAACAGCACACAAATACAACATTCATTGCGTCAAACCTTATCTCATATGTGCATTACTGTTATTCTTACCATGAGAAACTCCAACAAAACTTTCAGACCTCTACAGTTGGCAGTTATAGACTAACTGAAAATGGTAAGTGGCCACACACAAACTAACAGTAAACATAACAGTTCAATCCATGTGAGTGTTGGAAATATAACACACTAGTATACTCTACTGTAGAAACTAAACCCAAAATATAATACACAAAAGGAGCTATACACCAGACATTATTTAATGCATCAATTACAACAAATATTTGTATACAGAACTCAAAGAACTAACCACCAAACAATATACTTTAGGGACTATATATGAAACATAGTGTGTTGTACGAACTAAACAATGAACACAATGTATTATTGTGAGGTAAATATTTTTAAGATAATAAGTACTCAGAAGAATACAATTGTCTGTATATAAATTTAAAAAATAAATATGGCTTAAATTTTTAGCCAACCATATTGCTAAATATTGTATATTACATTTAAGAGACCAAGCCTATGCTTTACTACTTTTGTAGGCTTGGTGAGTACAGTATTTATATACTCACCCATGCACATGTAGCTTTTGGGTATTTACAACACCTATTATGCTCCTCAAAGTAATTAAATACTACATACTAACAATTAACCTCAAGTTCCATGACATGCCACAAGTCACTTTCTAGTACCAAACACAAACTATGAATATTATCCATATAAACACACATCTAAATACAGTACTGTACTGTACTGTAACGACATTCTCTCTATCATGAGCTACCACCCCATTAACAATACTAATAGTATTGTGCATGACATATGTACCTGATGCTTTTACTGTACCTTATATGTGAGCCAGGCCTGGCTCGTGCAGCACCTCACATGCACACAGTGAGATCAGGAAATAGGTGCATGATGCAGTCATGAAGACATAAAAAGGAATATTATGAAAAACAACATAGAAAATGGATAATACATCTACCTGTGGAGTATATTACAAAATGCAGTGAAATAGCAAGACAAGCTAAGCCCTGATAAAGAGGTGGTGGTGAGGCCAGTAAGGAAAGTGTAGGCTTACAGCATCCAGATGAGATCTTATGATACATCACAGATTATTACTAAAAAATCATAACTGACAGGCATACTCTGACATGAATATTACAGCCGATTCTCCTAAAATTATAGAACTTATCACAAGTATTTGTCTTAACTTACCAATATGTAGTGTTGGACCACCAAAAGTTCACATTTTGTACTTTTAATTTTATATAGCCACAGAATAAATCTAAAAAAAAAAACTTAACAATATTTGGCCTAGTATAGGCCTAGGATTGTTAGGATTGTCAGGTTAGGTTCTTTAGTTTCATTGAATATTTAAGAGAATGCCATTTGGGCTGATTCAATAATACAGAATGTGAACTTTCGGTGGTCAAAGGCTACATATTGGTACTTTGGACAAATACTGTACTTGCTATAATTACTCTCATGTTAGGAGGATGGGCTGGAATATTATGAAATAGTATGAGTGCTTTTTATTTCTGTCCTTTCCCTTTATAAATTATAGAACATTTAATCCAGTTTAGAAGCAAATAATATCTTTGCCAAACTCCACCACATTGTGATGGCTACGTGAGGAAAACTTGGTAGTGTGACACTCCACCACATGAGGATAACATGTAGTGTGATACACTCCACCACATGAGGATAACATGGTAGTGTGTCACACTCCACCACATGAGGATAACATGGTAGTGTGTCACACTCCACCATATGATGAAGGCTGCATGAGGATAGCATGTATGACACACTCCACCACGTGAAGATAACATGTTAGTGACGCACACTACACCACATGAGGATAACATGTAGTGTGACACACTTCTCCACATGAGGATAACATGTAGTGCGACACTCCTCCACATGAGGATAACATGTAGTGTGACACACTCCACCACATAATGAAGGCTGCATGAGTCTGAGTGTAGAGTCAACACTGCCTCAAGAGTAGAGCAAACCTCTGAAGCTTAACATACAATCAAATAACAGGCAGTCATGCATTAAATCCCCATATAGAATGTGTTACATCTTGGTACTGTACCTTAAAATTATTTTAGAATATGCAAATATCCTACACAATGTGAGCAGCATACACCATAGTGCACATACCTGTTTATGGATTTATGAATTTTTACATGTAAAAATTAATGTGTATGAAGTGACATGAATGTATAATGAGTGACATACCATGTGAATGTGTCCATTTCACATGGTATGTCACTCATTATACTGGCCACCTCCTTGAGGTGCTTCCGGGGCTTAGTGTCCCCGCGGCCCGGTCGTCGACCAGGCCTCCTGGTCTAGGCTCGGCTCAGCTCTAGTTCAGGAATATCTTCCTTGGGGCTGTCAGGTTGATGGTTTAGCAGAGTTATCTTCTCTAAGGATGTTCCACTCCTCCTCAGAGTTGACTTACTCTTGAGTCTTCCCTTAGCCTGGCCATCACAGACAGTACTTGAAAACTTGGTTGCAAAGATGATTTATTGCCATGGAGTCGAGTGTTCACATTTCAATTATTGTTCACCGAGCTGACTCAATCATGAGTTTGGCTTGTTGCAGGGATTGCTAAATAGCAGTAAAATAGTAAACAAACAGCTCACTATGGAGGGGAATTATTATGGTGTTCCAGTTTCGATGCAATATGGAGATTCATTACTCATATCTCTGCTGGTTGGGTTTCAATGGATCAGTCTCCCAGTCCAGAGAATTATTCTGCTACTTGCATTTTTATGGGGTGTTCTGTGGTATTCTTAGATGCAGACAGACACATCTATTGTCTCTACCATTCCATAATTTTAAAAAGAATTCCTCTCGGGCAGAGATCTGCGTGTTCAAACATTCCGCTGTAAGTGGATGCAAGTCATGGCCTTTGTTCAAGAGGGTCCTTTTCCTTAGTTTTAAGAGAAGTCTGAGGGAATGAATGTGGACACTTGACCAAACAACCCATCAGCTCTTGACTTTGCCGATGACCATACCAGCTCATCTACGTCTCAGGTAGTGTTCCAACCCCCCATCAATTAAGACAGCAAAATTGTGTCATGAAGAGGACACATAAGGCCTGCTATGGCAGCAAATGCAAACGGATTGCAGGAGCCCACTCTTTCTGCAACAGTCTGCCTTTGTTTTTTGCATGAATAGACTTTTAATCCTGCAGTTTGGATTGGTTTTAAGAAATGCAATATCTGAACTTGAACAAAATACATAACTATTCTTACAATACATTCAAAAAATCATTTAACTGACTGTTTTGTAAAACTTTCTAGTACAGTATCACTTACTGCTGAGAGTATTCGTAGGCATACGGGCAAGTTTAGAAATTTTAGTGGAGCTATCTTAATTATTTACTAGTTATTGCTGAATTTTTTTTTAAATGGTTCTATAATCTGGCATTAAACTACTAAATGGCTAAATAACAGTGGTCATCTTTAAGATATCAACATACAAAAGCCTTGAAAGTTTCAAGTTAATATGCCAAAGTGTGTTTTTGATACCAGGGACAATGTCACTAACAAATTTGAAACCAGACCAAACCAAAATATATTTTTGCAAAGCCAAAATATATATCTACCAGT
>NC_091230.1:25704212-25714212 GCF_040958095.1 Procambarus clarkii
TATATATATATATATATATATATATATATATATATATATATATATATATATATATATATATATATATATGTATATATGTATATATATATATATATATATATATATAATGAGAGAGCACGACAGAGACAGACACCAAAAAAAGAGTGACAGAAAGGAGGAGGAGGGGGGGAGGGAGAGAGGGGGGGAAGAGAGAGGGAGGGGGAAGTCCCTCAACACCCTAGACATGGCAGCAGACACCCATTGTTTAAACTTGTATTGTTACCTTAATAGCGTGTGTAGTGTGGAGTGTAGTGTGTGTTGTTTTGGTCCCACACACTTCTCACTCCCCCCCCTCTCCCCCCCTCTCCTTCATCCCCACCCCCCCCCCCCTGCACCTCATCACCAACACTCCCCCAACAACAGGTGAGGGTCAGAGGTACACCATGGCATGCTAATGTTTGGTCCATAATTAACATTATTACGGCAGCGCCTACCACCTGGGGTGGGGACGAGCCCCGCCCCTACCTGCCACGGGCGCCACCACCTGCCACGGGCGCCACCACCTGCCACGGGCGCCACCACCTGCCACGGGCGCCACCACCTGCCACGGGCGCCACCACCTGCCACGGGCGCCACCACCTGCCACGGGCGCCACCACCTACAGTGTGTTTATACAGCTCTCATCCCCAAGCCCTCCCGCACGCGCCAGTCTACTCTATATAACATGATCGACAAGGTTGTTGCTGGCAGCCGCACGCAGGCCCACACACCTGATTCAGTGCGTTCTACAGTAATTTTTCCAGTTGCCTCGTGAAAATTAAAAAAAAAAAATCCAGGAATATTTTTTTAAACTTTGGGTAAGAAGACTGCAAAGTCTTCGGCCTCAAATGTCCCCCAAGTGTTCTCGGGGGACACTTAGGGGGGCCATAGTGCCACTTGGGGCACTATGGCCCCAAGTGGCATCAGCGTCTTTACATTCTCTTCCTTGCTACCACTACAACTACCTTCTCTGTAACCCTCTTCCCTTCCACACCCTTCCCGTGTCACCCCTTCCCCTCCTAGTCCCCGTGGTGTCACCATAACCCTCCCCCCCCCCACCAGCCCTGGGACAGGACTCGCCCGCTCCATCAGGCTCGACTGACCTAGGCTGAAAAATGTGAAATCTAAATTACACGAGGAAATTGGTTGGTGGGAGGAGGAGGAGGGCATCATAGTGCCTGCCCCTCTGGCTCTCTCTGTACTCGCCTAGGTGTGCTTGCGGGGGTTGAGCTTCGGCTCTTTGGTCCCGACACTTAACCGTCAATCAACAGGTGTACAGGTTCCTGAGCCTATTGGGCTCTATCATATCTACACTTGAAACTGTGTATGGAGTCAGCCTCCACCACATCACTTCCTAATGCATTCCATTTGTCAACCACTGTGACACTAAAAATGTTCTTTCTAATATCTCTGTGGCTCATTTGGGCACTCAGTTTCCACCTGTGTCCCCTAACTCGCCTAGTTGTGCTTGCGGGGGTTGAGCTTCGGCTCTTTGGTCCCGACACTCAACCGTCAATCGATTAACAGGTGTACAGGTCCCTGAGCCTATTGGGCTCTATCATATCTACTTTTGAAACTGTGTATGGAGTCAGCCTCCACCACATACATCACTGTGTAATTACTATATGATTACTGGAACACTTGATGATATATTGGACTTGTACCCAAGATTAACCATGTAATGTATCAATTATACAATGTATGTATGTGATGTAACTATATAACCTGAGCTTGTAAAAGCACCTTAATCACCTTCAGTGATTAAGTGCTTAATTGCACACTAGTTTCTCTATCAGCTATCTCACCCTGTCAGAGTAAAAGAGACAAATGTATGTGAATGCATGTGTGTGTATATATGTATGTATATGTATAAAGTATATATGGAAGCTGATTAGAATTACATTTCACCTTCGTAAATGCACATTAATGACACTATGTAAAAGACACATCGAACACTTTATGTAGGGCATACGTAAATCTGTGTATCTATGTATTTACGTATGTAAGTTAGCTTAGCATTTTAAAAGCACCGAATCACCTTCTGTGGTTGATTGTTCAATAAACCCTTGAACTATATGTTTACCACATCTCTAACCCTGTCTATGGAGGACAGAAGAAAATGTATATATGCTGGTTAGCATTGTAAATGTGTGGCCACGTCTGTGGTATATGTGTACCAATCTCTGATCATATACCAGATTTATGGAGCAAATTTCGAGTTAACACAATAAAGAAGGGATAATTGACAACGGCTCTACATGACCGAGTATAATGCCAAGTCTAATAGAGTATGACGACTGATGGTCAGAGTATGAGGAAGTATAGCTAGCATACAAACATGTATAGGTCATGTATGATGTCCAACATACCTGCGGCTACGACTAACATACCAGTTATGACCCACATACCAGATATGAAGGACATACCACATACACCAACATACCAGGGACCTCGTAGACTGGTGGATAGCGCGCAGGACTCGTAATTCTGTGGCGCGGGTTCGATTCTTTCTTTCACCCTGAATGCCCCTGTTACCTAGCAGTAAATAGGTACCTGGGAGTTAGTCAGCTGTCACGGGCTGCTTCCTGGGGGGGGGGGGGAGGGGTGTGGTGTGGGAAAAAAATAGTAGTTAGTAAGCAGTTGATTGACAGTTGAGAGGCGGGCCGAAAGAGCAAAGCTTAACCCCCGTAAACACAATTAGGTGAATACCAGCGACCACACAACACTTCACCACAGTCATAGTCACTGTCTCTACACACCCCCCTCCCCCCCGTCACGCCCACGCTTCTCCCCCGTCACGCCCACGCTTCTCCCCCGTCACACCCGTCTCCAGTAATGCAGCAGCCTCCATAGCCCTCATTCTTGTCCTGTCCCCCCCCCCCCGGGAAATATGTCTAACCGCCTCCTACTTTGATCACTCTCCATTTTCTATCAAACCAGACACGTGTCCCAACCAGGCGTCACTAATTTAATGTGACAAAATTCAAGAGTTTAGGCCCCGACCCGTTCTCTTAAACAGTGCGTCGCATTTTGACGCGCATTTCCCCCCCAGGCCAGAAACTGACGGACTGGAGGATCGCGAAATTAACGTGATGTCTGGTCGTGTGTTCGAAAGGGTCTTCTGATCAACCTGTCCTCTTACAACGAACGTCGCTTTTCGATCGGATGTGTTACATACGCGTCACCAAAAATTGTCGTACTAGAAAATGGAAGCGGCTCACAAAACTGACTTACTATCCCGTTTTCTGTTTTGGGTCCTCTGGTAGGTTAGGAGGACGACACTTAAATTAACCGTTTTCTTGACGTTGGGAAACCTTAGGAGGTCGGGGGTGTAGACACACCTCTCGACATGCCTTAAACATCAGTAATACTTTATCCGGGATGACATATTCGCCACACCAGTAGCCAGGTGTGGGGAGTGTGGCCGGTGGTGGTGTGTAAGCTTGTACCTCCCCGTCTCCACACCATGTACTGCCACGTCCACTACAGTTCTGCTTGTACACTACTCTTGTAACTATGACAAAGTTGAGACAATCAACAATGTAACTCCACACATGTAGACCGCTTATAGAACAACGAGGGTTACTTCCTGAACCCATCACGTGACTCTTCATGCTAAACGACACCAAACTGTCGATGGGTGTGTCGGAAAACTCAGTAACAGCTTATCAACACGCTAACTTGCTTAGCTGAACGATGGTTGGCGTTCAGTTCATGAGGCTATTGTGTGACTCAGTAATCTTTTACACTACAGCCCACGGGATGGGTAGTGGGAGGCCCACTCACCACCACCACCACACACTCACCACCACCACCACGACCCACTCACCACCACCACCACGACCCACTCACCACCACCACCACGACCCACTCACCACCACAACCACGACACACCACCACCAATTACACAATCCAGGCGATATAAGACACAATAATTGAGGATAATGAGAGGAGGTTGACTGGGGCGCGGTAGTCCCTTGGGGTCGTAACTACCTGGCTATTGATGCCGATAACTAGGTCGGGGGGGGGGGGGGGGCTGACGACCCACATGTGGACTGGTGATCAATGCTCGGCCAGTACCCGCACACCTGTAGTGCTCGCCATAGCACCTGTGGTAAGGAGAGCGTCAGTTGGTATGTCAGATCACCGTGCCTTAAAGTACCTGGTTGATACCTGGTTGATGGGGTTCTGGGAGTTCTTCTACTCCCCAAGCCTACTCTCGTTTTGGGAGTTCTTCTACTCTCGCTACTGGTACTTTACATTTCTTTATGAATATTGAATTCCATGAGTCATGCCCAGGAGCTGAGTGCATAGGCATATTGTCAATTTCTCTTTCAAAGTCTTCCGAGTTTGTGGTAATATCCGTTATATTATCTGCAATTTGAATGCCATTCATAAAGAAGCTGCCTAGGCCATCAACTTTCATGTTGTTTATTGGTGTGCTAAACATAGCCTCATACTGGCTTCTCAGAATTTCACTAATCTCTTTGTTGTCCTCTGTGTACGTACCTTCACTTGTAATTAACGGTCCAATACTGGTCGAGGTTTTGGATTTTGATTTTGTGTATGTGAAAAAATATTTCGGATTTTTCTTTATGAATTCCATTTCCTCAGACTCGTATGATCGCTTCAGCGTTTGTTCTATTTCTTCGATCTCCCTGCTTAAGGCTTATTTTCCTTGCTTGTGATAGTTGTGTCTGCCGAAGCATTTCCGTTATTTTTTTCCTTCTCCTGTACAGTCGTCTGCGTTCTCTTTCTAGAGTGGTCCTCTTTCTGCCCCTCCTCACAGGCACGTGCTTCAAGCAGACTTTGTAAGCTTCAGCTGTCAGTTGAGCTATTCCCTGTGTGGGAGTTTTGTCGCTTAAGACCGTCTCCCATTGAATGGTTGCAAGGTCTACATTTATTTTTTCTCAGTCAATCCTCTTATTGTTGAAATTGAATTGATTGAATATTCCTTCCCGCTTGTTGGGTCTCTTAGACCTACTACCGTTATTTATGCTAGTTCGCACTTCAATGAGCTTATGGTCTGAGTATGAAGTATCTGAGATTGTAATGTCTCTGATTAGTTCATCATTGTGATGAGGACCGTAGGAGCTCCTTAAAGTGTTAAAGCATTGAGGAGATTCCAACTATCAACGTGGACCAGGACCAGGTGAAGCTAGTCTGCGAAGAGACCCTCAAGGACTCTAACTCGACCTTGCTCCCAGGCCCTGTACGGTTGCTCTCGTATTTTCTCTGCTGATTCCGACAGCTTCGTGAAGCGTCTGCCACATGTACATTGGCGACGTACACATTGCAGTCGGGAAAGCAAAATAGAAACCCCCACATCTGATATACACATTCCTTATACATCTCTTCACATTCTCCACGTCCCTTATCCTCTGCTCTTATTTTACTCTATTATACGCTTCTCTCCCTCTACTGTCCTCTCCTACATGGACGTATAACTTACAAACATCATGTTATATGACTATAATGTCATGTGGTGGCATATGTGGTGGCATATGAAGAAGAGGAAGAGTTTAGTGAGCGTGGAAGAGAGGAGAGTGAGAAGTGTGGGTGTCGGTGTTGATGAACACTGTGTTCTGTGTTGTCACTTCCTCTCTCACTATAACAGTGTCAAGACTGGTGTATAACAGTGTCAAGACTGGTGTATAACAGTGTCAAGACTGGTGTATAACAGTGTCAAGACTGGTGTATAACAGTGTCAAGACTGGTGTATAACAGTGTCAAGACTGGTGTATAACAGTGTCAAGACTGGTGTATAACAGTGTCAAGACTGGTGTATAACAGTGTCAAGTCATGCCGCCCGCACCACCACCTCCCATACCCACCCATACCAGCCGCCCACACCAACCACCCACACCAACCGCCCACCCCAGCCGCCCACCCCTGCCCCCCACAACACTACCTGTCCCCCCCCCCTCCCCCCGGGTCCATCACTCACCAGGCCAGCGGAGGCTCACAGCTGTCACACGGGCGGACCATACATAATGTTAAAGGTAAGCCCCGGGAACACGCCCTGGAGTACGGTGTGGAGTGCCACTCAACCCCCGGGCTCTAGCTCCCCAGCCCCCCACCCCTCCCTCCCTCCCTCCCCCCAATGGCTGACAATTCGCCACCCACTGCACCAACACCGCCTGCCCTACACCTGCACACACAGTGTTCCTGAGATTGAGAGTGAGGGTGACAGAGAGAGAGACAGACAGACAGAGACAGACAGACAGAGACAGACAGACAGACAGACAGACAGACAGACAGACAGACAGACAGACAGACAGACAGACAGACAGATAGACAGACACAGACAGACACAGACAGACACAGACAGACAGACAGACAGACAGACAGACAGATAGACAGACAGATAGACAGACACAGACAGACACAGACAGACACAGACAGACACAGACAGACACAGACAGACACAGACAGACAGACAGACAGACAGACAGACAGACAGACAGACAGACAGACAGACAGACAGACAGACAGACAGACAGACACACACACACACACACACACACACACACACAGGACGAACTTTTCAACACTGGTGGGACGCGAACAAGGGGACACAGGTGGAAGCTGAGTACCCAAATGAGCCACAGAGACGTTAGAAAGAACTTTTTCAGTGTCAGAGTAGTTAGCAAATGGAATGCATTAGGAAGTGATGTGGTGGAGGCTGACTCCATTCACAGTTTCAAATGTAGATATGATAGAGCCCAATAGGCTCAGGAATCTGTACACCAGTTGATTGACGGTTGAGAGGCGGGACCAAAGAGCCAGAGCTCAACCCCCGCAAGCACAATTAGGTGAGTACAATTAGGTGAGTACACACACACAAGCCTGGATATAGTGCGGGGTAAACACAAGAGTCGTTGTCTTGTTGTGAAGAGTTGTACCCAGACCACCACAAATTATCCCACATACGCCCACCACGCTCCCCCCCCCCCCACACACACACACACACACACACACACACACCCTGGGTGGGTGGTTTTGTGTGTGTGTGTACTCATCTAGTTCACCTTGTTGTGTTTGCGGGGGTTGAGCTCTGACTCTTTGGTCCCGCCTTTCAACTGTCAATCAACTGGTGTACATATTTGTGGGGGTGTAGACGGGTGTAGACGGGTGTGGGGGTGTGGTCGGGGAGGGGTGTAGGAGGGTATAGGGGTGAGTGGGCCACACAAGAGAGGTCTTGTGATGAGTCTACTTATGTAAAGTGGGATGAGTCTGGTCCAACCGTCCTCACAACCGGGAGCTGCTTAGCACAAACTCAAGTGTGGGTATTTACTATTTGTCGACAGAATCGAGCTATATTAGCTCCTGGACCCCGCCTTTCTAACCAATCTATTTTTCCTCTTATGTCTACTACATATATTTCTCTCTAACACACACATATCCCCCAGGAAGCAGCCCGTAGCAGCTGTCTAACTCCCAGGTACCTATTTACTGCTAGGTGAACAGGGTGAAAGAAACTCTGCCCATTTGTTTCCTCTTCCGCCGGGAATCGAACCCGGGCCATTAGGACTACGACCCCCAGGCGCTATCTACTCAGCTGCGAGGCCCTTTAAGTGAGTGAGTGAATGTACTCAGCTAGTTGTGCTTGCGGGGAATGAGCTTTGGCTCTTTGGTCCCGCCTCTCAACTGTCAATCTACGGGTGTACAGATTCCTGAGCCTACTGGGCTCTATCATATCTACATTTGAAACTGTGTATGGAGTCAGCCTCCACCACATCACTTCCTAGTGCATTCCATTTACTAACTACTCTGACACTGAAAAATTTCTTTCTAATGTCTCTGTGGCTCATTTGGGTACTAAGTTTCCACCTGTGTCCCCTTGTGCGTGTACCACCCGTGTTAAATAGTCCATCTTTGTCCACTCTGTCAATTCCCCGGAGAATTTTGTATATGGTGATCATGTCTCTCCGAGCTCTTCTGTCTTCCAGCGACGTGAGGTAAAGTTCCCGCAGCCTTTCCTCATAACTAATGCCTCTTAGTTCTGGGACTAGCCTAGTGGCATACCTCTGAACTTTTTCCAGCTTCGTCTTGTGCTTGACAAGGTACGGGCTCCATGCTGGGGCCGCATACTCCAGGATTGGCCTTACATATGTGGTGTACAAGGTTCTGAAGGATTCCTTACACAGGTTTCTGAAAGCTGTTCTGATGTTAGCCAGCCTCGCATACGCCGCCGATGTTACTCTTTTGATGTGGGCTTCAGGAGACAGGTTTGGCGTGATATCAACTCCTAGATCTTTCTCTCTGTCCGTTTCGTGAAGGACTTCATCTCCCATTCGGTATCCACTGTCTGGCCTCCTATTTCCTCCGCCTAGTTTCATTACCTTACACTTACTTGGGTTGAACTTAAGTAGCCATTTGTTGGACCATTCCTTCAGTTTGTCTAGGTCATCTCGTAGCCTCATACTGTCTTCCTCTCTTGATCCTCCTCATAAGTTTTGTATGATCAGCAAACATTGAGGAATGAGTCTATTCCTTCTGGGAGATCATTTACGTATATCAGAAACAGCATAGGTCCAAGGACTAATTCCTGTGGGACTCCACTGGTGACGCCTCATCACTCCGAGACTTCTCCAATCAAAGTGACTGGATGTGGCCAGTTGCTTAGGTACTCCCTTATCCAGTGGAGTACCTTCCCTTTCACTCCTGCCTGCATCTCCAGCTTGTGCACTAGTCTCTCATGTGGTTCTGTGTCAAAGGCTTTCTGGCAGTCCAGAAATATGCAGTCTGCCCAGCCCTCTCGCTCTTGCCTAATTTTTATTGCCTGGTCATAGAACTCAATTAAACCAATTAAATTCAGGAGGCCTGGTCGACGACCGGGCCGCGGGGACGCTAAGCCCCGGAAGCACCTCAAGGTAAGGTAACCTGTTAGGCATGACTTGCCATCTCTGAACCCATGCTGATGTTGTGTTACGAAGTCCTTCCGCTCCAGATGTTCTACTAGCTTTTTTCGCACAATCTTCTCCGTCACTTTGTATGGTACGCAAGTTAGTGACACTGGCCTGTAGTTCAGTGCCTCCTGTCTATCACACTTCTTGAATATTGGGACTACATTAGCCGTCGTCCAAGTTTTTGGCAGTTCACCTGTTACCAGTGATTTGTTACACACCATGGAGAGTGGTTGTGTGTGTTGAGAGGAGTGTAGGGAAGGGGGGGGGGGTAATGGTGACCATGCGGAAGGGTGGTTCGTGTAAGGGGAGTTATAGCGTGTGGAGTGTTGGTGAGTGTAGAGGAAAGGACCTGAAAGAGCGGGTGGAGGAAAGTTTACCGTTGTGAGGAGAGAGGTGGTGGGTGCGGGTACCAGCACTATCACCACCACTAGCACCACCACCACCACCACCACTACCAGTCAACTCACCACCAACACACACAACACAACGCGCCTCACACATGCCAAAGTTGATCCACCATTATCAATGGTGAGAGAAAAAACGAGCCGAACTATTGCAAAAATGAGTAGAAAATGTTTTCTTAACGCCAAAGTTAGCAGAAACTCTCCTAAACAAGAAACAATTCAATTGTATTTCTTTCTTTATTATGCACCCCATACCCATCCCGTGGGCGGTGGTGGAGCGGGTTACAGAGGCACATAATGGGTTCAGGAACCCCCATACTTCGTTTAGCTAAGCAAGTGACAGTAATGTGGAGCTTGTCACACAATTATTAATGTTATATATACATGAACTTATATATACAAACATTTACACAAATACATATACACATCGATAATATAGGGAACAGATGACGGGAAAGATTAAAACCAAAGCTGAAATTGATTTATAAGGCCTAAACCCCAGTCAAAGTTGTTAGGAAATGCGTCTAAATTAGCCAACGTTGGTAGGACACTTACAAATATTGGACACCAATTACCATCCACCACCACCACCTACTACCATCACCACCACCACCACCACCTATCATCACCACCACCACCACCAAGTACCTAGTATCGTACCTGTGT
>NC_091230.1:25719212-25794212 GCF_040958095.1 Procambarus clarkii
AGGTTCATGTGGTGAAGGTGGACTCCATACACAGGTTCATGTGGTGGAGGCGGACTATCCCACACTTATCCACACTTTCCACACCTGTCACACTAGGCAAACGTGATTAGTTTAATTTTCGCCAAGTATGGATGAAACACCTGCCCTGCAGGTGTGCCAGCACATGTGTGTGTGTGTGTGGTAGTACTTACACGCATATATGCATATTACACACACACACACACACACACACACACACACACACACACACACACACACACACACACACACACACACACACACACACACTGACCAAGGAGCCAAAGCTCAACCCCCGCAAGCACAATTAGGTAAGTATACACACACACAGTTGAAGACACCACACAACACTGGTGGCAACACCCCCACTAACACCACACAACACTGGTAGAGGCACCAGCCAACACTGGTGGCAACACCCCCACTAACACCACACAACACTGGTAGAGGCACCAGACAACACTGGTAGAGGCACCAGCCAACACTGGTGGCAACACCTCCACTAACACCACACAACACTGGTAGAGGCACCAGACAACACTGGTAGAGGCACCAGCCAACACTGGTAGAGGCACCAGCCAACACTGGTAGAGGCACCAGACAACACTGGTGGAGGCACCAGCCAACACTGGTAGAGGCACCAGACAACACTGGTGGAGGCACCAGCCAACACTGGTAGAGGCACCAGACAACATTGGTAGAGGCACCACCACTAACACCAGACAACACTGGTGGCAACACCACCACTAACACCAGCCAACACTGGTAGAGGCACCACCACTAACACCAGACAACACTGGTAGAGGCACCAGCCAACACTGGTAGAGGCACCACCACTAACACCAGACAACACTGGTGGCAACACCACCACTAACACCAGCCAACACTGGTAGAGGCACCAGCCAACACTGGTAGAGGCACCAGACAACACTGGTAGAGACACCACCACTAACACCAGCCAACACTGGTAGAGGCACCAGCCAACACTGGTAGAGACACCACCACTAACACCAGCCAACACTGGTAGAGGCACCACCACTAACACCAGCCAACACTGGTAGAGGCACCAGCCAACACTGGTAGAGACACCACCACTAACACCAGCCAACACTGGTAGAGGCACCAGACAACACTGGTAGAGACACCACCACTAACACCAGCCAACACTGGTAGAGGCACCAGACAACACTGGTAGAGACACCACCACTAACACCAGCCAACACTGGTAGAGGCACCAGACAACACTGGTAGAGGCACCACCACTAACACCAGCCAACACTGGTAGAGGAGCCAGACAACACTGGTAGAGACACCACCACTAACACCAGCCAACACTGGTAGAGGCACCAGACAACACTGGTAGAGACACCACCACTAACACCAGCCAACACTGGTAGAGGAGCCAGACAACACTGGTAGAGACACCACCACTAACACCAGCCAACACTGGTAGAGGAGCCAGACAACACTGGTAGAGACACCACCACTAACACCAGCCAACACTGGTAGAGGAGCCAGGAGGAGGAGGAAGCCTTACCTTGCTTCATCAGCAGGGGAGGAGGACGGTGGGCGAGGCAGGCCGGGTGTGACCAGGCCTGAGTGTGGTGGTGGTAGTGTGGTAGCGTCAACACTGTGGTGGAGGGCGCCTGTGTGCTCACAGCAGACCTGCGACACGTGTGCCAGTCACCCAGGCACTGAGGGGCCACACAGGCACCTGCACACACCCGCTCTCTCTCCCCACCACACTCCTCTCTTCCTCCTGGAGGAGGAGGAGGAGGAGAGCACACCCTCTCCAACACTCAGAGGCGCTCCATCTCTCTCTCTCTCTCTCTCTCTCCAGCATCTCCACCTGTCTTAAGACTTCACTTTCCTCTAGTCACCGCTTGGTGAGGACTAGTTAATCTCCCTCTCACGTCTCCTCCATTACCCTCTTCTATTTAGGCTCATTTACAACCTCATACGTCAACTATGTCCATTATATCCCATCTCACACCTCCCTCACACTGCCACAGGGAGCCTCACCTCCAACAGGGAGCCTCACCTCCAACAGGGAGCCTCACCTCCTACAGGGAGCCTCACCTCCAACAGGGAGCCTCACCTCCAACAGGGAGCCTCACCTCCACTGACCCGTCCCCACACCCAGACAGCACCAGAGGCTTGGAACGCTCACCTCAGCCAATCTGTACCCAATCAAAACATAGCGCCGGCGGGTTGACAATAGTCCGACCCATCACGGAGTTTGTACAAAGTGTGGAAATTATTTTTAGGGTAAATCTCTATTTCCGTGACTCAGTGTGTGATGTACAATACTGGTCGAGGCTTTGGTGCGTGTGGTGGTGGGGAGGAGGGTGTCACACGTTGTGGTGCAGCGGTGTCATGTCTATGACACATTCCCTCCCTCGGACACCTGCTCCTCGGCCACCTGCTCCTCGGCCACCTCCTCCTCGGCCACCTCCTCCTCGGCCACCTGCTCCTCGGCCACCTCCTCCTCGGCCACCTGCTCCTCGGCCAGAGTGGTTGGTGATGTAACACTGTTTCTTATTACCGATGATTGAGACGCAGTTTTGCTGCCTCTTTAACAACCTGCTTGACCAGACCACCAACCAGGAGGCCGGGTTCAGAGACCGGACCGCGAGCACGTTGATCCTCGGAAGCAATGCCAGGTAACATAATTAAAACGCATAATCTTTCAGTCCCAAATAATTCAATCACAATGAAAGGCAATATTGGTAATTCAATGTAAGCAGCGCCAGCAGGACTCCCAGGAGCCACTAGTGTAGGCACGACCTCTCACGTTCTTCCTCCAGAATGTCTTCAAAATAAAAATATTTTGTCTCTTATGGTAACATATTTGACTTTTTTGTCATCACATTTATACATGTGCCAATGCAGGAGATGAGTCACAATAACGTGGCTGAAGTATGTGTGACCAGACCACACACTAGAAGGAGAAGGGACGACGACGTTTCGGTCCGTCCTGGACCATTCTCAAGTTCTCATCGACTTGAGAATGGTCTAGGACGGACCGATACGTCGCCGTCCCTTCACCTTCTAGTGTGTGGTCTGGTCACACATGTGCCAATGTTGTTGTTCCGCTTGCCAGAACAGGTATAGGTCAAGTCAAGCAGAACAGGTGTGGCCTCGTGGGATGCCTGGAACAGGTGGAGGTCAAGCCTCTACAGGTGTGGCCTCGTGGGCTGCCTGGAACAGGTGGAGGTCAAGCCTCTACAAGTGTGGCCTCGTGGGCTGCCTGGAACAGGTGGAGGTCAAGTCTCTACAGGTGTGGCCTCGTGGGCCATCTGGAACAGGTAGTCAAGTCTCTACAGGTGTGGCCTCGTGGGCTGCCTGGAACAGGTGGAGGTCAAGTCTCTACAGGTGTGGCCTCGTGGGCCATCTGGAACAGGTAGTTAAGTCTCTACAGGTGTGGCCTCGTGGGCCATCTGGAACAGGTAGTTAAGTCTCTACAGGTGTGGCCTCGTGGGCCATCTGGAACAGGTGGAGGTTTTAATAGTTGTACACAGCACGATTTTATCACTTTATGCTAATTCTATTTACTAATTAGTACATAACTAATTTGTCCCTAGGAATGTCATTATAATAAGGAGCTCTGACAAACCTAGAAGCATAACACTCAATTCCTTAATGCTTGTCTTAACGCCAGGCGCGGCAGACTCCGCTCTTGTCGCAGATGCGATATTTTAAGTCTTTGGGACTCAAAGAATGATCAACAGGGCTTTAAAAGCTTTACTTCTTTTGTTTTCAAACTGATAAAACTGCTATGTTTTTCAGTTGCAATAAGAGAGAGGAGCCCGAGGTACTGACAGTGGTCAACCCATTCAAGGACTTCACTATTAATTTGTAGGTCAGCATTTTCTCTCTTCTGATGGCAGTAGGTTTTTCTTTTATATGTGGAATGAGATGAACTAAATTCTATACATTTCCTTCCAAAGAGTTTACTGTAGAGCATTATCCATGCTAGGGTATGGGTTTACATCAGATCATTACCAGCGTAGCCAACTTGCTGCACTCGAGGGAAGTCCATATTACCGTGGACATCTTCAAGAGGAAACTAGATTGTTGCCTCCAAGGAGTGCCGGACCAACCGGGCTGTGGTGGGTATGTGGGCCTGCGGGCCGCTCCAAGCAACAGCCTGGTGGACCAGACTCTCACAAGTCAAGCCTGGCCTCGGGCCGGGTTTGGGGAGTAGAAGAACTCCCAGAACCCCATCAACCAGGTAGCAATAACGTCCTTTAAGATAGTGAGCAGTGAGGGGCACAGTGTTCCCCACTACCTTGGGTGAGTTACAGGGCCCGCCATCACTGCCGGAGACCGGTCCACAGAGGCAGAACTTTCCTTGGTGTATCCAGTCCACCAGTCACCCATGGACCGCCTCACTTGATGGGCATCTTGCTCTGGTAACTCCTCTGGTCCTACACCGCTGGAGATGATCCCTCCTTATCTGTGCAGGGAGGGAGGGAGGTGGATGATGCTGCATCACTCACCTTGTATAATAATTCCCCAGCCTCACCCTCGGGGTCTTGTGTGTGTGCAGCGAGGCACACTCGCCCTCCCGCTCACCTGTATGAAGTTCGCTGCTCAATTTTCTCGCAGAACTCTTTCTTCCAGTGAAACTTTTCAAGTCATAGTCTTTTTCTATCCTGACTACCTGGTAAAGTTTTAAATAGCTCTGGGTTCTGTTCAGTGGGAGGCCTCTCAAACACTTTGCCAATATATTGTGCAACTACACTGATCGTCTTTATTTATTCTCTATAAGAGCAGCTGTTGGGAGTTTTGGGAGCAGGTGTTGGGAGTAAATTTTGCCCCGAGGGGCGAGTTTATTGGGCAGCGCCACTCATCTTGTGAGTGGACACACCGCCATAGTGACAGTATTGGGCAGCGCCACTCATCCTGAGAGTGGACACACCGCCATAGTGACAGTATTGGGCAGCGCCACTCATCCTGAGAGTGGACACACCGCCATAGTGACAGTATTGGGCAGCGCCACTCATCTTGTGAGTGGACACACCGCCATAGTGACAGTATTGGGCAGCGTCACTCATCCTGTGAGTGGACACACCGCCATAGCAGCATGTACAACACTCCTCAACAGGAAGAAAACCCGCTGGGTTGTTCATCCTGTCACTTGTACCCAGACACAGCTGGGACTTGCTTAACTGTCTCAAGTGAACAGCTCTTCAAACAAGAAGATTAACATCTGTCAACCCTTACAATCTTACGTTATCTTGCGGGTGCAAAATGGGGGAATCTTTTAAGAACAGTATCAATATTTGACAAATAGTGTTTTCCTAATTCAAACAGTGTGGGGTTTATTATTCTACACATACTTCTAATGTCTCTCAGGTGTTTACATTCACGTAGATAGTGGTTCTGCAACTCCGCTGATTAACTGTTGTTTCCATTCCGAATCTCCATGGATATTTGTATCAAAGACGGATTCTCACTATTACTGATTCTCTCCTGCGTCCACCTCCTCCTCTTCGTCCATAATGATTGAGATTGCCAGCTGGAACCATGTTGTACCATCGTACAGATTCACTGGTTTGTGCTTGTCTCTTCCTCTCTGGCGATGCGGGACAGGCAGACAGCCGTCAGTGTAGCGGCCATCACTGTCACCCGTGGTGTCTGCAGACTGGCACACTGTCACCCGTGGTGTCTGCAGACTGGCACACTGTCACCCGTGGTGTCTGCAGACTGGCACTGTGTGCACCTGTAACTTGTCACCTTCACTGTATACCCTCACCACTTCTGCTTATAGCAACAGTCTTCTTCGATTTGGTTCACTGTTGTGTGTGTGACCCTAACCTGATCAGTCACCATCCCTACTCTGGTCACCATACCTGCCCTGGTCACCATCCCCAGCATGGTCAGTCACTATACCTGTCATTATCTAGTCTCCCTCCAGCCCCACCTGAGTTTCTCCTAACAATCAACAATACCTTACAACTCAAAATAACATTTTACAACCTCCCACCAACTCTCTCTTCCCCTATCTCCCCCTCCAGCACCACCCCCCATCTCCCCCTCCAGCACCACCCCCCATCTCCCCCTCCAGCACCACCCCCATCTCCCCCTCCAGCACCACCCCCCATCTCCCCCTCCAGCACCACCCCCCATCTCCCCCTCCAGCACCACCCCCCATCTCCCCCTCCAGCACCACCCCCCATCTCCCCCTCCAGCACCACCCCCCATCTCCCCCTCCAGCACCACCCCCCATCTCCCCCTCCAGCACCACCCCCCATCTCCCCCTCCAGCACCACCCCCCATCTCCCCCTCCAGCACCACCCCCCATCTCCCCCTCCAGCACCACCCCCCATCTCCCCCTCCAGCACCACCCCCCATCTCCCCCTCCAGCACCACCCCCCCATCTCCCCCTCCAGCACCACCCCCCATCTCCCCCTCCAGCACCACCCCCCATCACCCCCTCCAGCACCACCCCCCATCTCCCTCTCCAGCACCACCCCCCATCACCCCCTCCAGCACCACCCCCCATCTCCCCCTCCAGCACCACCCCCCATCTCCCTCTCCAGCACCACCCCCCATCACCCCCTCCAGCACCACCCCCCATCTCCCCCTCCAGCACCACCCCCCATCTCCCCCTCCAGCAGCACCCCCCATCTCCCCCTCCAGCAGCAACCCCCATCTCCCCCTCCAGCACCACCCCCCATCTCCCCCTCCAGCAGCACCCCCCATCTCCCCCTCCAGCAGCACCCCCCATCTCCCCCTCCAGCAGCACCCCCCATCTCCCCCTCCAGCAGCACCCCCCATCTCCCCCTCCAGCACCACCCCCCATCTCCCCCTCCAGCAGCACCCCCCATCTCCCCCTCCAGCAGCACCCCCCATCTCCCCCTCCAGCACCACCCCCCATCTCCCCCTCCAGCACCACCCCCCATCTCCCCCTCCAGCAGCACCATCCCCCCCATCTCCCCCACCAGCCACCAGGGTTATCAGGAGCATCTACACTTGCCTCATCTCCGCCGCCCATATCCCTCCCTCATCTCCCAGTAAGTGTCCGTCTCCTCTCATCCTCCCAATATCAGCCTCCTGCACACCCCATCACTCACCCCTCCCACCACCCATCACCACCCCATTACCTCTCTTTCCTCTATTTCTCTTTTTTGCCCTCTTTATCCTCCTTTCCCCATAACACAACCCTTCACATACCGAACCACTTGAACTGGTCGTTACTGCGGAGATCTGGCTTCGTACAGGTCGGCGTTCAATCCCTGATGGTCCAAGTGATTGGGCACAATTCCTTCCCTCTGCCCTATGCCAGATCTTTATCCCGACATCCCTTCTAAGTGCTGTATAGTCACAGTGGCTGAGGGCTTCCTCCTCATAATTACCTCACAACCCCCCCCCCCCCCCCTCACAATGCCCACAGCAGTGTGGAATGGTCAACACGAATATCGTCAAGACCAGCTTAAGAGCCAACTTCAGAAGGAAATACGACGAGAAACTTGAGAAATAAAAATCAGTACCTGACCAGAAAGGCAGGGCTTAGGGGGGTGGGGTTGATGCTAGTACATCTAGGAGTGTATACACACACACACACACACACACACACACACACACACACACACACACACACACACACACACACACACACACACACACACGTAATCATATGCAGTGGCACGCTCTCCACCTCCTCAACCCTTCATCAACGTCATACTTTCTTGCTAACATAATTAACCATCCGTTATTTCCCCTCACCCTTGCCCAAAGACATCATAATTCCCCTAAACAGTTGCCAAAAACCATGTATAGTATTCCCCTCCCCTTTCCTGGCCTTGTAAACCACACGACATGTAGTTCCCCTCACCAGGTCCCCGCCACCAGTCTTGTCACCAGTCTTGCCACCAGTCTTGTCACCAGGCCGTGAGTCCAGGGGCCAGATTCACCAAGCAGTTACTCAAATACTTACGAACGTGTACATCTTTCCTCAATCTTTGACGGCTTTGGTTACATTTATTAAACAGTTTACAAGCATGAAAACTTGCCAGTCAACTGTTGTTATTGTTATAAACAGCCTCCTGGTGCTTCCGAGCTCATTAACTGTTTAACAGTTGTAAACAAACCCGCCAAAGATTGAAAAAAGATGTACAGGTTCGTAAGTGTTTAAGTAAACCACCCGACCACATATACGCGCACAGGTGTTTTAGGGGGGGGGGGACTGATTTAGGGGGCCTGATAGCCGAGTGGACAGCGCTCTGGTTTCTTAATCCTAGAGTCCGGGTTCGATCCAGGCTGATGGCAGAAACAAATGGTCAGCGTTTCTTTCGCCCTGATTACCTAGCAGTACCTGTTACCTAGCAGTAAATAGGTACCTGGGAGTTAGACAGCTGTTACGAGCAGCTTCCTTGGGGGGTGCGGACCAGTTGATTGACAGTTGAGATGAGGGCCAAAGAGCAGAGCTCAACTCCCGCAAACACAACTAGGTGAATACACACAAATGAGCCACAGGCACACTAGAAAGAACTTTTTCAGTGTCAGAGTAGTTGACAAATGGAATGCATTAGGCAGTGATGTGGTGGAGGCTGACTCCATACACAGTTTCAAGTGTAGATATGATAGAGCCCAGTAGGCTCAGGAATCTGTACAGCAGTTGACTGACAGTTGAGAGGCGGGACCAAAGAGCCAGAGCTCAACCCCTGAAGGCACAAATACATGAGTACACACACAGTAATGAAGCGATAAAACTACTAAGAAAAAGTTGACCCCAAAAGTGTACTTATGTGTGGCGAGGTCCGGGGCGGCGCACACCTACCTCTAACACACAAAAAGTTAACGTTAATAACCAGAATTATTATTAGTATTATTATTATTAGTATTTGTATTGTTAATATTTTGTTGCGTGACACATTAATAACAGAATACACAACTAGCTTCAAATATTGTACAAGAAACTATCAGTCATTAATTTGCCTTATATATATATATATATATATATATATATATATATATATATATATATATATATATATATGTGTGTGTGTGTGTGTGTGTATCACGAAAATAAACACGTGATTAAGAATGTGACAATGTCAGACCACGGAGGAAAATGAAACAGGAATTTCCTTAAGTACTTTCGTATATTAAATACATCTTCAGAAGGAATGAAGATGATGTATTTAATATACGAAAGTACTTAAGGAAATCCCTGTTTCATTTTCCTCCGTGGTCTGACATTGTCATATATATATATATATATATATATATATATATATATATATATATATATATATATATATATATATATATATATTATTTTACACAAACCGTATATATTAACTTTATATTAACATATTTAATAAGTACATGTGCATTAGTGCAGCTACCCTAGACTAATGAAGGGGAACACAAGAGTGTATCAAGAACTACCTATGCGATGCTAAGAACCCCCCCCCCCCCATCGCACAGGATGGTTAGCAAACGTTATTCAAAGATGGAATTAAATTATATTATTCGAGGGGATTCGGCTACGCCACATTTTATCTCCACCGATTTCAGAGGAGTCGTCATGGGGGCCGCCCACCTTTTAATAAGAACAATGGGACCTCTCCCCTTCCCCACCCCCACACCAGTCACCCCGCAAGGTTGGGTGGGAGGCGAGCTGCAAGTCGGGCCTCCCACCATCTTGAGGTTATCTTGAGATAATTTCGGGGCTTTAGTGTCCCCGCGGTCCGGTCCTCGACCAGGCCTCCACCCCCAGGAAGCAACCCGTGACAACTGACTAACACCCAGGTACCTATTTTACTGCTAGGTAACAGGGGCATAGGGTGAAAGAAACTCTGCCCATTGTTTCTCGCCGGCGCCTGGGATCGAACCCAGGACCACAGGATCACAAGTCCAGCGTGCTGTCCGCTCGGCCGACCGGCTCCCCTGCTACCATGGCTTCTCTACTACCATGGAGACAGACAAGACATTCTCTCTTATGATATAGATCTGTACTAGTAATAATAGTCCAACATTACTGTACACGAACACAAGCACAACTACTAGTACTTAGCACCTTTATGGAATATATCATATTACAATTTCAACTTATTTAGTAAACAAATAATATTTAATGTTAAACTATGATATCCTGAATTTTGTTCCCTACATTGTTAATTGCTACACGCACCATCAACACTACAAGCTGGTGTTTAAACACTCACCATCTACACCATAAGCTGGTGTTTAAACACTCACCAGCTACACCATAAGCTGGTGTTTAAACACTCACCAGCTACACCATAAGCTGGTGTTTAAACACTCACCAGCTACACCATAAGCTGGTGTTTAAACACTCACCAGCTACACCATAAGCTGGTGTTTAAACACTCACCAGCTACACCATAAGCTGGAGTTAAAACACTCACCAGCTACACCATAAGCTGGTGTTTAAACACTCGCCATCTACACCATAAGCTGGAGTTAAAACACTCACCAGCTACACCATAAGCTGGAGTTAAAACACTCACCAGCTACACCATAAGCTGGAGTTAAAACACTCACCAGCTACACCATAAGCTGGTGTTTAAACACTCACCATCTACACCATAAGCTGGAGTTAAAACACTCACCAGCTACACCATAAGCTGGAGTTAAAACACTCACCAGCTACACCATAAGCTGGTGTTTAAACA
The DNA here is from genome assembly GCF_040958095.1 of Procambarus clarkii. Taxonomy (NCBI): domain Eukaryota; kingdom Metazoa; phylum Arthropoda; class Malacostraca; order Decapoda; family Cambaridae; genus Procambarus; species Procambarus clarkii. Next base: position 25,729,883 of record NC_091230.1, read on the forward strand.
CTCACCAGCTACACCATAAGCTGGAGTTAAAACACTCACCAGCTACACCATAAGCTGGTGTTTAAACACTCACCATCTACACCATAAGCTGGTGTTTAAACACTCACCATCTACACCATAAGCTGGAGTTAAAACACTCACCAGCTACACCATAAGCTGGAGTTAAAACACTCACCAGCTACACCATAAGCTGGAGTTAAAACACTCACCAGCTACACCATAAGCTGGAGTTAAAACACTCACCAGCTACACCATAAGCTGGAGTTAAAACACTCACCAGCTACACCATAAGCTGGTGTTTAAACACTCACCATCTACACCATAAGCTGGAGTTAAAACACTCACCAGCTACACCATAAGCTGGAGTTAAAACACTCACCAGCTACACCATAAGCTGGTGTTTAAACACTCACCAGCTACACCATAAGCTGGTGTTTAAACACTCGCCATCTACACCATAAGCTGGAGTTAAAACACTCACCAGCTACACCATAAGCTGGTGTTTAAACACTCACCAGCTACACCATAAGCTGGTGTTTAAACACTCACCAGCTACACCATAAGCTGGTGTTTAAACACTCACCAGCTACACCATAAGCTGGAGTTAAAACACTCACCAGCTACACCATAAGCTGGAGTTAAAACACTCACCAGCTACACCATAAGCTGGTGTTTAAACACTCACCAGCTACACCATAAGCTGGTGTTTAAACACTCGCCATCTACACCATAAGCTGGTGTTTAAACACTCACCATCTACACCATAAGCTGGTGTTTAAACACTCACCAGCTACACCATAAGCTGGAGTTAAAACACTCACCAGCTACACCATAAGCTGGAGTTAAAACACTCACCAGCTACACCATAAGCTGGAGTTAAAACACTCACCAGCTACACCATAAGCTGGTGTTTAAACACTCGCCATCTACACCATAAGCTGGTGTTTAAACACTCACCATCTACACCATAAGCTGGTGTTTAAACACTCACCAGCTACACCATAAGCTGGAGTTAAAACACTCACCAGCTACACCATAAGCTGGAGTTAAAACACTCACCAGCTACACCATAAGCTGGAGTTAAAACACTCACCAGCTACACCATAAGCTGGAGTTAAAACACTCACCAGCTACACCATAAGCTGGAGTTAAAACACTCACCAGCTACACCATAAGCTGGTGTTTAAACACTCACCAGCTACACTATAGTTTGAGGATAACATTTAACATGCACGGAGCCTGAGAGTAAACAGCACAAACCGTCAGCCTGACAGAAAATACAGTTTGGTCCATGACTTAAAAAACACGTCCAACGGGACTCGTCTTGACACTCATCCACAACAACAACATCCATGTGGAGCAAGGTCACTAGGGCCGCCCGGAGCCAGAGGGGGGGGTAGTCTACACTTGCCCCAACACACTAGGGCCGCCCGGAGCCAGAGGGGGGTAGTCTACACTTGCCCCAACACACTAGGGCCGCCCGGAGCCAGAGGGGGGGTAGTCTACACTTGCCCCAACACACTAGGGCCGCCCGGAGCCAGAGGGGGTAGTCTACACTTGCCCCAACACACTAGGGCCGCCCGGAGCCAGAGGGGGTAGTCTACACTTGCCCCAACACACTAGGGCCGCCCGGAGCCAGAGGGGGTAGTCTACACTTGCCCCAACACACTAGGGCCGCCCGGAGCCAGAGGGGGTAGTCTACACTTGCCCCAACACACTAGGGCCGCCCGGAGCCAGAGGGGGTAGTCTACACTTGCCCCAACACACTAGGGCCGCCCGGAGCCAGAGGGGGTAGTCTACACTTGCCCCAACACACTAGGGCCGCCCGGAGCCAGAGGGGGTAGTCTACACTTGCCCCAACACACTAGGGCCGCCCGGAGCCAGAGGGGGTAGTCTACACTTGCCCCAACACACTAGGGCCGCCCGGAGCCAGAGGGGGTAGTCTACACTTGCCCCAACACACTAGGGCCGCCCGGAGCCAGAGGGGGTAGTCTACACTTGCCCCAACACACTAGGGCCGCCCGGAGCCAGAGGGGGTAGTCTACACTTGCCCTGTCATTATGTTGCTAAGCCCACTACCTAAATAAATACCATATATTTAGATTTATCTATGACTGGAAATTGAGTAAAGTTGAGGCGCGCGCCCCAATGGTCAAATGATCAGTTATGAGAGAACATCACCAGTGTGTTAACTACACACTGGTGTAGTTCCCCGAGGCCAGGCATCACCCACGCCCAAAATGCCTCCATACACAGTATTCTCTACCCTCCATACACAGTATTCTCTACCCTCCATACACAGTATTCTCTACCCTCCATACACAGTATTCTCTACCCTCCATACACAGTATTCTCTACCCTCCATACACAGTATTCTCTACCCTCCATACACAGTATTCTCTACCCTCCATACACGATATACTCTACCCTCCATACACAGTATTCTCTACCCTCCATACACGATATACTCTACCCTCCATACACGATATACTCTACCCTCCATACACAGTATTCTCTACCCTCCATACACAGTATTCTCTACCCTCCATACACAGTATTCTCTACCCTCCATACACGATATACTCTACCCTCCATACACAGTATTCTCTACCCTCCATACACGATATACTCTACCCTCCATACACAGTATTCTCTACCCTCCATACACAGTATTCTCTACCCTCCATACACAGTATTCTCTACCCTCCATACACAGTATTCTCTACCCTCCATACACAGTATTCTCTACCCTCCATACACAGTATTCTCTACCCTCCATACACAGTATTCTCTACCCTCCATACACGATATACTCTACCCTCCATACACGATATACTCTACCCTCCATACACGATATACTCTACCCTCCATACACGATATACTCTACCCTCCATACACAGTATTCTCTACCCTCCATACACAGTATTCTCTACCCTCCATACACAGTATTCTCTACCCTCCATACACAGTATTCTCTACCCTCCATACACGATATACTCTACCCTCCATACACGATATACTCTACCCTCCATACACAGTATTCTCTACCCTCCATACACAGTATTCTCTACCCTCCATACACAGTATTCTCTACCCTCCATACACGATATACTCTACCCTCCATACACGATATACTCTACCCTCCATACACAGTATTCTCTACCCTCCATACACAGTATTCTCTACCCTCCATACACGATATACTCTACCCTCCATACACGATATACTCTACCCTCCATACACGATATACTCTACCCTCCATACACAGTATTCTCTACCCTCCATACACAGTATTCTCTACCCTCCATACACAGTATTCTCTACCCTCCATACACAGTATTCTCTACCCTCCATACACAGTATTCTCTACCCTCCATACACAGTATTCTCTACCCTCCATACACAGTATTCTCTACCCTCCATACACAGTATTCTCTACCCTCCATACACAGTATTCTCTACCCTCCATACACAGTATTCTCTACCCTCCATACACAGTATTCTCTACCCTCCATACACAGTATTCTCTACCCTCCATACACAGTATTCTCTACCCTCCATACACAGTATTCTCTACCCTCCATACACAGTATTCTCTACCCTCCATACACAGTATTCTCTACCCTCCATACACAGTATTCTCTACCCTCCATACACAGTATTCTCTACCCTCCATACACAGTATTCTCTACCCTCCATACACAGTATTCTCTACCCTCCATACACAGTATTCTCTACCCTCCATACACAGTATTCTCTACCCTCCATACACAGTATTCTCTACCCTCCATACACAGTATTCTCTACCCTCCATACACGATATACTCTACCCTCCATACACGATATACTTTACCCTCCATACACGACAGTTTCCTCTCCATACACGCCACAGTTTCCTCTCCATACACGCCACAGTTTCCTCTCCATACACGCTACAGTTTAACAAGGTCAGCATGCCACCGTTCACAACCACACACACACTTAACAAGTATATTTTCCACCTCGCATCAAGAACAAATATACTCTATGATATTTTCTTACTTTTAGGCCTTTGATGCCATTCGAAAAGTTGACAAGCGATCTTTTAAAGATATATTAATTCATTTTGCCAGGGACAGGCAGCCTGTGTATATATACCAAGGTAATATAATGAATAATAAATAAGTATATCAGTGAAAATTATTATTAGCCTTTATTTAATATCCAATCTCTCCACCTACAAATAAACTACTGTAAAATATTTTATGAATATTTTATTAACGAATAAAATTAGTATCATTACTATTACCACCTGGAGCCGGGAGCCGGTCGGCCGAGCGGACAGCACACTGGACTTGTGATCCTGTGGTCCCGGGGTCGATCCCGGGCGCCGGCGAGAAACAATGGGCAGAGTTTCTTTCACCCTATGCCCCTGTTACCTAACAGTAAAATAGGTACCTGGGTGTTAGTCAGCTGTCACGGGCTGCTTCCTGGGGGTGGAGGCCTGGTCGAGGACCGGGCCGCGGGGACACTAAAGCCCCGAAATCATCTCAAGATAACCTCAAGATAACCTGCGCCTCAATATAGACAGCAAGTAACATGCCACAAGCAGCACTTCACAGGAAACAAGCACTATACACAGAGTACATGAAGCAAGAAGCATTAACAAGCGCTTGAGGGATTCATTACACACACAGAAATCACACTAACGTGATGCATCAAATGAACAAATCCACAAGGGTCGATTAAGGCAGTGTCTGGGATGCTCCCGGACGCAGGTTCGAATCCTCGTCACGGCCTTTGTGGATTTGTTCATCGAGTGATTCGTTCACATTGTAATTTTGTGCAAGTTTGTCTCTAGTTGCTTGTTACAGAAAACGGGGTAGTGTAGAAAAAAATGGACTCCTGGCAATAAGCGTCGGGGAGACTTTATCATTATTGGAGTAGACGCTCAATTCCTTGAAACTTTACCCCATTAAAGATGTTAATGTATTGGACACTCCATCCGTCCCTTCTTCCCCTTACACCCTGTGCAACAGAGGTCAAAAAAATGTTGTGCGAGGAAAAAAGTGAAAGTAAAAATATTGATTCTTTAACTCGTGTCATCTATCAACCCTTCCTCCGAATAGACAGTACGTTTTAATACTAAATGTAATAAGTACATTTTTGACTGTGCATAAATACACTTAATTGTGCTGTTACATTTACCTCCCCATAAATTCTCCTCATTTTCTGTTAATACACTCAAAATTTTTAGGTTGAAGTTCATTTAGTTGAAGTTTTCGTGTTGGAGTCTATATACACAAGTTTTAAATATAAAGAATTTATTTTTCAATTTTATTAAACAATAAAGATTTTATACCAAATTTGAAAATATCCCGAGTTACTTTATAATTTATTGAAAGTTTTGTTTTATTAGTTTTATAAAATTGTAATATCAATATAGCTATAGGTTAAGTACTAAATGTAATTAAGAAGCAATAAATGCTATTTACATGCTTGTCCTCCTACACTCCGAAGGTTAGGTTAGGTCGTGGTTTTCTAAACAGCTTTTCAGGTAAACTCTAATATTCACAATATTTTGGTGCGATGCTGTCGATTAAGTGTATTTATGTACTATGCCGCTAGTCAGGATTGTACTTATTAACATTTAGTATTAAAACGTACTGCTATACGGAGGATGGGCTGTATCGATGTACTCAAGAGTACATTTCATGGTTATAGATAATCATAACTTCATTCATAAGTGTTCGTTTTATACATCATTACAATAATAGATGAACTACACAGGTAACATCTTTCAGTCTAAATAAAACTTTACATTTTGACTCAAACCAACATTACAATTTGAAAGGTGATGTATATTGGAAAACTAATGTGTAGTTTAATGCCTGAAGGGTTTTGTGGTTCCACAGTGTTGGCTGACAGTCTCTCAAGGGAATTCCAACAATAAGGGTACATATTACAACATTATATATTAATGCAAAGTTTGGTACATATCTATATATTGACACCATGTACCCAAGACCTGGAACACGCCTCATTCTGTGGTCAGACGTTGGGGGTCACAAGCCACTCTAGGCTTCATCAGAGCCCTTTAGAACACGGCTCCATCCAGTCAAAAGAAGTGTGACACAGCAACGATCTAAGCACTCTGGTCAAGTTACTCTCTCTTCGGATACCATTTCCCACGTACAGTCGTTGTTTTAAGTGGGATCAGGTAGGGAGGTAGTCTCCTACAGTTCAGTACTTGTCCTGAACCTGTGTTGAATCCTTTCCTTCAGCAAAGTTGTGGTGTGTGGAGGTGTGGGAGCCAGCTTCTCGCCGCCCTGCACGCCCCACCTGACCACTACCTGCTCCCTCTCGTGGGTCTCACCACGGCCATCGTAAAGATTGGTCTGGCAGCCCAATGAGGTCCAGTTCCGTGAGGTGTTCCCTGGGTGGTGTCCCGTGTGAGGCATCCTCTATCGTGCTCCTTGGGTGCTCCTAGAGGGTTCAGTCACGGCGGCACGGAACATCAAGCCATCTTATAGATTTATGGATTGGCTATTAGCGACATAATAGGGCAGGGGCAAGACAAGAGGTGGGGAATGGTGTAGGGTTAGGGAGGGGACGGGGAGGGAGCGGGGACGGGGAGGGAGCGGGGACGGGGAGGGAGCGGGGACGGGGAGGGAGCGGGGACGGGGAGGGAGCGGGGACGGGGAAGGAGCGGGGACGGGGAAGGAGCGGGGACGGGGAGAGAGCAGACCCAACAGTGGGGAGGAGAGGAATGGTGGTGGGGAAGAGGCAGTAGTAAAGGCAGGTAGGCGGGAGCAGGCAGAGCTTCCGCACGAATATAACCCCCGCATAAATCAACGGCCGCCTGAATATCACCCCCCAGGGTGGGTGTTATGGTGCGGCCCCCCTCACCCCGGCGGCCCCTCTCACCCCAGCGGCCCCTCTCACCCCGGCGGCCCCCCTCACCCCGGCGGCCCCTCTCACCCCGGCGGCCCCTCTCACCCCAGCGGCCCCTCTCACCCCGGCGGCCCCTCTCACCCCGGCGGCCCCTCTCACCCCGGCGGCCCCTCTCACCCCAGCGGCCCCTCTCACCCCAGCGGCCCCTCTCACCCCGGCGGCCCCCCTCACCCCGGCGGCCCCCCTCACCCCGGCGGCCCCTCTCACCCCAGCGGCCCCTCTCACCCCGGCGGCCCCCCTCACCCCGGCGGCCCCCTCACCCCGGCGGCCCCTCTCACCCCGGCGGCCCCTCTCACCCCGGCGGCCCCTCTCACCCCGGCGGCCCCTCTCACCCCAGCGGCCCCTCTCACCCCAGCGGCCCCTCTCACCCCAGCGGCCCCTCTCACCCCAGCGGCCCCCTCACCCCAGCGGGTTCCCCTCACCCCGGCGGCCCCTCTCACCCCGGCGACCCCCCTCACCCCGGCGGCCCCTCTCACCCCGGCGGCTTCCCCTCACCCCGGCGGCTTCCCCTCACCCCGGCGCCCCCTCCTCCCCCACCAGCGCCCCCTCCTCCCCCACCAACCTCCCTTCCTCCCTGACCCGAGCCCGTTACCTTTTAGCACGTTTAGCCGGCAAAATAACAGGATTAAATGGCCGGGTTTCAATAGGACCTGTCTTGCTATTTTCGTGCTCCAATAGTGTGTGTGTGTGTGTGTGTGTGTGTGTGTGTGTGTGTGTGTGTGTGTGTGTGTGTGTGTGTGTGTGTCTCCCTAACTTGTATACCATGCAAGGTGATGGAGAAGATCGTGAGGAAAAGGCTCTTAGAGCATCTGGAGGGAAACAGCTTTCTAACACACCACCAACATGGTTTCAGAGATGGTAAATCGTGCCTCACAGGTTTAATAGAATTCTATGACCAAGCAACAAAAAATAGGCAGGAGAGAGAAGGGTGGGCAGTGTGCATTTTCTTGAACTGTCAGAAAGCCTTTGACACAGTACCCCATAAAAGGCTGTTACAAAAGTTGGAGCAACAGGCAGGAGTTAAAGGTAAGGTGCTCCAGTGGATAAGGAAGTATCTACGCAACATGCAGCAGCGAGTAACGGTGAGGGGGGAGACATCAGAGTGGTGAGATGTCACCAGCGGAGTCCCACAGGGCTCTGTACTTGAACCCATCCTGTTTCTAATATATGTGAACGATCTTCCAGAGGGTATAGACTCATTCCTCTCAATGTTTGCTGATGATGCAAAAATTATGAGAAGAATCAAGACAGGTGAAGATAGACAGAGACTACAGCGCGACCTGAATGAAACCGGAGGAATGTTCCAGAAAATGACAACTAAAGTTTAACTCCGGAAAGTGTAAAGTAATGAAATTAGGCGAAGAGAGCAGAAGGCTGAACACAAGGTACCATCTAGGAGGTGAAATCCGGCAAGAGTCAAATAGAGAGAAAGATCTGGGGGTTGATATCACACCGAACCTGTCCCCAGAAGCACACATCAAAACGATATCATCAGCGACATATGCTAGATTGACCAACATAAGAACTGCATTTAGAAACTTGTGTAAGGAATCGTTTAGGACCCTGTATACCACTGATGTCAGACCAATCCTGGAGTATGTAGCTCCAGCCTGGAGTCTTGTGTTTAACTAGGTATGGATTCATACCTAGTTAAACACATGACAAAGTTAGAGAAGATTCAGAGGTATGCCACCAGACTAGTCTCAGAACTGAGAGGTATGAGGTACGAGGAAAGACTACGGGAGCTAAATCTCACGTTCCTGGAAGACAGAAGAGTAAGAGGAGACATGATAACCACCTACAAAATTCTCAGGGGAATTGACAAGGTGGACAAAGATAAAATCTTCAGCACGGGTGGAACACGAACAAGCGGACACAGGTAGAACTTAGTACCCAGATGAGCCAGAGACACATTAGAAAGAATTTTGTCAGTGTCAGAGTAGTTAACAAATGAAATGCATAAGGCAGTGATGCGGTGGAGGCTGACACCATGCACAGTTCCAAATGTTGAGTTGACAGAGCCCAATAGGCTCCAAACACCAGTTGATTGACAGTTGAGAGGCGGGACCAAAGAGCCAAACCTCAATCCCCGCAAGCACAACTAGATGAGTACATCGCCAGGAAGCAAGCTGTAGCAGCTGTCTAACTCCTAGGTACCTATTTACTGCTAGGTGAACAGGTGCATCAGGAGGAAAGAAGCTCTGCCCAATTGTTTCTTCTTCCGCCAGGAATCGAATCCGGGCCCTTAGGACTACGACCACAGAGCGCTGTCCACTCAGCCCCGAGGCCCCCCGAGTGTGCGCTGCTGTTGTTGTTAAAGATTCGCTACCTGGAACAAAAAGTTCCAAGTAGCACGGGCTATGGTGAGCCCGTAGTGGACTTACCTGGCACAGGAGCGGGGCAAGTAGCATGGACTATGGTGAGCCCGTAACTTACCTGGCACAGGAGCGGGGCAAGTAGCACGGGCTATGGTGAGCCCGTAGAGGACTCACCTGGCACAGGAGTGGTGCTCTGTGTGTCTGTAAACACGTGAGTTAATGACAATTTCTCGTTGTTCTTATTACAATGTGAATCACGGGTTGCGTGTTGAGTTAGCTCCCCCCCCCACCCCCTCCCCCGCCCCGTAATTATCCAACTATCCCTTTGCTTGCTATTCCTACACTCAACAACTTGCGTGTAATTACCACAGTTTGCTGTGTTGTAGGCCAGACACTTGGGGTCACCTCACCCAACTTTGTAAGGTGAACGGTCTGGGGGACGGGACGGACATAGGCTGGTCGGGCTTGGTGAGTGATTGATGAAGATTAAGCCACCCAAGAGGTGGCACGGGTATGAATAGCCCCCGTAATGGACTCGGGTCCTATTGATCCTATTTACATGGGCTCGGGCCCAATGGTGACACCCCCCCCCCCCCCCATCACACCTGATCGGTTAATGCCGGCTGGCAGAGCCCCTGGATTTCATCACTTAAAAACGATTAATTGGCATGAGGTACCTGGAGCTTTGCAATTACTTTATTCACTCTCGTATTCTTGAAGATATCCTCACAGTATACCCAAAATTTGCCAGTGCAGGCTATTAAACACATGGCTCTGTATGACTAACCATCCTTAGAGATGGGGACTTGTATTACCACTGCTGCCTTATTCAATCTTGTGGTGTTGATATCCTCAAAATGCATCCGGAGTCTGCCAGTGCAGACTGCCTATCACATGCCTCTGTATGACTAACCGTCCTGTGTGATGGGGATCTTTTAGCATCACCTAGTTAGGTTTTTTTTTTTTGACACACTGTACTCCACTTCATATAGTCTAGGGTAGCTGCACTAATGCAGATGTACCTAATGTGTTAATAAAAAAAAAAACGAATTCAGAAGAAGAGGGAGGAGATTGTGGGGGGAAAGTTAGGGGGGGGGGGCGAGAGGGAGGAGACGTGGAACTTGGGGACAGTTGGAGAGGGGGAAGATGGGAAGGAAGAGACAATAAGGAAGGAGAGATAAAAGAGCGGGAAGATTAGGTGCGTGTTTGTGAAGGGGGGGGACCCGGGGGCAGCCGGTAACCCCCTCCCCCCTAGATCAATATACGAGGGAAGAAGTTGGGAGTCATTGCATCGCATGACCGCTGGCTAGAAAGTTGGGGCCCAGGAACTGAAGACACACATCTTTCAAAGATATTTAAGTATACAAACAGGTCCTGGCAGCTGAGAAGACAGTGCTCTGGGGGTCGTAGACCTAAGGGTCCCGGGTTCGATTCCCCGTGAAGAAACAAATAGGGGTTTCTTTCACCTGATGCTCCTTTTCACCTAGCAGTAAAAGGTACTTAGACAGCTGCTGCGGGCTGCATCCTCGGGATGTGTGTAACAAATATATAGGAGGAAAATAAGTCTGGAGTCGGTGAAATAGACAACCGACGGTTAGAAAAGCGGGGCCCAGGAGCTAACAGCACGATCCTGCAGGCACAAATGGTAAATATACACTTAAATCTCACCTCATTGGAGGAAAGAAGAGTTAGGGGAGACATGATCACCACCTACAATATTACTAGAAACATTGATAAGTTATATAGGACAAGTGTATTTAACACGGGTGGCACACGCACAAGGGGACACAGGTGGAAACTGAGTACCCAAATGAGGTAGTCATATTAGAAAGTACTTTTCTTAGTGTCAGAGTAGTTAACAAATGGAATACACTAGATATCACAGACCGAGTCGTATCAAAGATGCACTGGCCATCAGAAATCGATTGATAAAATGAATAATTGAAAATTTAAATATTGTAAGAGTACCGGGAAGACTGAACACCACGAACATAGCTGTCATCATGTAACTACGCTTAGTTAATTACGTCACACCAAATTATATGACGGCGTCAAAATTTAATAGCTGCTTGATGGGGTTCTGGGAGTTCTTCTACTCCCCAAGCCCGGCCCGAGGCCAGGCTCGACTTGTGAGAGTTTGGTCCACCAGGCTGTTGCTTGGAGCGGCCCGCAGGCCCACGTACCCACAACAGCCTGGCTGATCCGGAACTTCTCTTAGAAAACAGTCCAGTTTTCTCTTGAAGATGTCCACGGTTGTTCCGGCAATATTTCTTATAGTCGCTGGGAGGACGTTGAACAACCGCGGACCTCTGATGTTTATACAGTGTTCTCTGATTGTGCCTATGGCACCTCTGCTCTTCACTGGTTCAATCTTGCATTTTCTTCCATATCGTTCACTCCAGTACGTTGTTATTTTACTGTGTAGATTTGGGACCTGACCCTCCAGTATTTTCCATGTGTATATTATTTGGTATCTCTCTCGTCTCCTTTCTAGAGAGTACATTTGGAGAGCTTCGAGACGATCCCAATAATTTAGGTGTTTTATCTCGTCTATGCGTGCCGTATATGTTCTCTGTATTCCCTCTATTTCAGCAATCTCCCCTGTTCTGAAGGAGGAAGTGAGTACTGAGCAGTACTCGAGACGGGACAACACAAGTGACTTGAAGAGTACAACCATTGTGATTGGTGGTGGTGGTTGTGGTGGCGGTGGTGGTGGTGGTGGTGGTGGTGGTGGTGGTGGTGGTGGTTGTGGTGGTGGTGGTGGTGGTAGTGGTGGTGGTGGTGGTGGTGGTGGTGGTGGTGGTGGTGGTGGTGGTGGTTGTGGTGGTGGTGGTGGTGGTAGTGGTGGTGGTAGTAGTAGTGGTGGTAGGTTACAGTGCTCCGCCAGTGTGTGACACCGCCACCAGTGTTGACGGTGGTGACAGGAGAGAGAAAGTGTGTCAAGGCCGCGGGCAACACTGGCAAAGGTCAACATAACACCACTAGAGAAGTGTGTGGCCGCCGCTCTCAAGGTGGCCAGGATGGTGAGAGGTGGCCAGGATGGTGAGGGGAGGCCAGGATGGTGAGGGGTGGCCAGGATGGTGAGGGGTGGCCAGGATGGTGAGGGGAGGCCAAGATGGTGAGGGGAGGCCAGGATGGTGAGGGGAGGCCAGGATGGTGAGGGGTGGCCAGGATGGTGAGGGGTGGCCAGGACGGTGAGGGGAGGCCAGGATGGTGAGGGGAGACGAGGATGGTGAGGGGAGACGAGGAGAGTGAAGCCTCCCATATGCTGCTGATGTTACCCTGTGTGTGTGCGCCTCAGTCTAGAATATCTCTCAGGCTCCTGTAGTTAACTTCCCCCCCCCCCCCCCAATGGAGTACACACTTCCTCGTGTCCTCTCACTGTGATTACCTTACATTTGTCAAGAGGGAACTCTAACAGGTCACACCTCGAGTGTCGAGTATTTGGTGTCACTTTCTGCAGTCCTCCTGAATAGAACCAGTGAAGAGCAGAGGTGCCATAGGCACAATCAGAGAACACTGTATAAACATCTGAGGTCCGCGGCTGTTCAACGTCCTCCCAGCGAGCATAAGAAATATTGCCGGAACAACCGTGGACATCTTCAAGAGGAAACTAGATTGTTTTCTTCAAGGAGTTCCGGACCAACCGGGCTGTGGTGGGTATGTGGGCCTGCGGGCCGCTCCAAGCAACAGCCTGGTGGACCAAACTCTCACAAGTCAAGCCTGGCTTCGGGCCGGGCTTGGGGAGTAGAAGAACTCCCAGAACCCCATCAACCAGATATCAACCAGGTAAGGTTTTGATGCGCCTCGGTAGCAAATACTGACAAGCACGAGGTCACTCCCTCTGGTAGGTCCATCATCACCATAAATTAGAAACATAGTGGTCCTGAGACCGAGCCCTGAGGGACTCTCTGAGGGACTCTACTTGTCATGTTCTTCTAACTCAACACCTCGTCTCCGCTTGACTTTTTCTGTAGTTCAGGTAGTCTTTTCACTCAGACCAAAGTCTTCCCCGTTATCCCTGGCTTCTCCACCTTGTACACTCCTGCCTGCTTGATCTGGTTGATGGGGTTCTGGGAGTCCTTCTACTCCCCAAGCCCGGCCCGAGGCCAGGCGTGACTTGTGAGAGTTTGGTCCACCAGGCTGTTGCTTGGAGCGGCCCGCAGGCCCACATATACCTACTTGATGGGGTTCTGGGAGTTGTTCTACTCCCCAAGCCCGGCCCGAGGCCAGACTTGACTTGTGAGAGTTTGGTCCACCAGGCTGTTGCTTGGAGCGGCCCGCAGGCCCACATATACCTGCTTGATGGGGTTCTGGGAGTTGTTCTACTCCCCAAGCCCGGCCCGAGGCCAGACTTGACTTGTGAGAGTTTGGTCCACCAGGCTGTTGCTTGGAGCGGCCCGCAGGCCCACATATACCTACTTGATGGGGTTCTGGGAGTTGTTCTACTCCCCAAGCCCGGCCCGAGGCCAGGCGTGACTTGTACCTTTCACGAGCAACATCATCAAAGTGTTATAATATCTAGGCCAACACAGTCTCCACAGCCTTCAATCTCCCGTGGTATTATAGTGACCTCGTCATAGAACGTAATCAACATTGTCAAACATGAATTTCCACTTCTAAATCCACGCCGACCTTTCGTTATAAAGTTTATCCTCACCAAGTGTTCCATTAGTCTCAGCCTGATTACTTTCTCAAGCACATGTGGAGGTGTGAGGGAGGTGGTGGTTACCTTACCTTGAGGTTACCTTGAGGTGCTTCCGGGGCTTAGTGTCCCCGCGGCCCGGTCGTCGACCAGGCCTCCTGGTTGCTGGACTGATCAACCAGGCTGTTAGACGCGGCTGCTCGCTGCCTGACGTATGAGTCACAGCCTGGTTGATCAGGTATCCTTGGAGGTGTGGAGGAGGAAAGTATTGAGAGCTGGGGAGCACTTTCATTAGGACTCAAAGGGAAGTCAAGTGAGAGGAAGGTCTTGTGGGCTGTGATCCCCCCTCACAGTTCCTGCAGAACACAGCTGCACCTGCCACCAGGTCCCCGGGACCTCCCTCAGGAGTGGTGGCCAGGTCTGGCAATGTTTCATAAGGAGCCAGTAAGTCCCATTACGGTCCACCACTCAAGAGATCTTAGGTGGCTCTCGTGTGTCTTAAGAAGCACCTAACGTGCGTGACAAGTCCTGGGGAGTTGGGGGGGGGGGACAGGCAGGGAGGGGGGGGAGTGGAAGGGGAGAGAGGGAAGAGGGAGGGATGGAAGGAGAGAGAAGGAAGGGGAAGGGAGGGTAGAAGGGGAGAGAGGGAAGAGAAAGGGAGGAATGGAAGAAGAGAGAGGGAAGAGGAAGGGAGGGGTGGCTGGAGAGTGGTGGTAGGGTAAGGGAGGGGTGGTAGAGGAAGGGAGGGGTGGCAGGAGAGGGGAGGAAGGGGAGGTCTGCGCTAGGGAGGATCAATAACAAGGCAGGTCCTAGCCGCACACCTTCACTCTCCTCACCCCTCCCTCCTCTCCCCCCCTTCTCAGGTGGGCGTGGTGTTGTGGTGTGGTAGTGTGGTGGTGGTGGGTGTGGTAGTGTGGTGGTGGTGGGTGTGGTAGTGTGGTGGTGGTGGGTGTGGTAGTGTGGTGGTGGTGGGTGTGGTGGTGGGTGTGGTAGTGTGGTGGTGGTGGGTGTGGTAGTGTGGTGGTGGTGGGTGTGGTGGTGGTGGGTGTGGTAGTGTGGTGTGGTGGTGGGTGTGGTGGTGGTGGGTGTGGTAGTGTGGTGGTGGTGGGTGTGGTAGTGTGGTGGTGGTGGGTGTGGTAGTGTGGTGGTGGTGGGTGTGGTAGTGTGGTGGTGGTGGGTGTGGTAGTGTGGTGGTGGTGGGTGTGGTAGTGTGGTGGTGGTGGGTGTGGTAGTAAGGTGGTGGGTGTGGTAGTATGGTGGTGGTGGGTGTGGTAGTATGGTGGTGGTGGGTGTGGTAGTATGGTGGTGGTGGGTATGGTAGTATGGTGGTGGTGGGTATGGTAGTATGGTGCTGGTGGGTGTGGTAGTATGGTGGTGGTGGGTGTGGTAGTATGGTGGTGGTGGGTGTGGTAGTATGGTGGTGGTGGGTGTGGTAGTATGGTGGTGGTGGGTGTGGTAGTATGGTGGTGGGTGTGGTAGTATGGTGGTGGTGGGTATAGTGGTGGTGGGTGTGGTAGTATGGTGGTGGTGGGTATGGTAGTATGGTGGTGGTGGGTGTGGTAGTATGGTGGTGAGACTTGACAGTCACTAGGAACAAATGGTAGCTAGCAGACGCCAATCCGTCGCCATGTGGGCCCGGCAACAACAACTATTCTCAAACCATGTCAGAGTATTATTAATATGACACTTCCAGGTATCCAATTAGTTTTAGAGAGAAATCAAGATGGTGTTCACTTCTCTAACCTTCCATTTTCCTGATAATCTTACGCTTACCAAACGTCCTAACATCTCTATGGATGTGTTGCCTCAACCTTCCATCCACGCCCTCTTGCTCTTCCCTCTAGGAAGCGTTTGATCTCAGGATTACTCATGTATCTGAGAGCTGTGTAGATACAGAGTACACTTAAGTGTGTGTGTGAGGTGACGTATTCAGGTGTTGAGTAAGAATGGGTCGTGGGTACAGTCGGCGAGATAGGAGTAGACGCGTCAATAATAATGTGTTACCAAAGCAGGGTTGAGGTATTTAGTAGCAGAGTTTAGAGAGAATGCCTTCTGCTCCAGAACCATTTTTATATTTTGAATATGGTAAATAATAATTAAGTTTGTTCTCCATGCGAACACCAAGGAACTCCACATCTATTGTGCTCTCAATATAGTTATTGTTATTTGTTAACACTAATTTGATTGGTGAATTTTTTATCCCAAAATATGTAATATTTTTTTCAGTATCAAGGCAATTGTCAATTAACTAGATGGCAGAGTAGTTGGGTATGTCAGTGAGTTGAGTCCTGTACTCTTTTAACCATCTTAAATTAAGTTAGCTTAAGTAAGGGGAATTTGTTGCTCAGTGTATCGTCGGTGCGATATCAGTACCGATATCAGTAGCGATATCAGCATTAGTATCATCACGGTGTTTGCTTACAGATCTTACTTACATTTAAGTTAATAAGTAATATATTATGGTGATTTGTTAATACATTGTTTGCAAGGTTTGGTATATAATACCTCCGGTTATCTTGACGTTATCTTGAGATGATTTCGGGGCTTTAGTGTCCCCGCGGCCCGGTCCTCGACCAGGCCTCCACCCCCAGGAAGCAGCCCGTGACAGCTGTCTAACTACCAGGTACCTATTTTACTGCTAGGTAACAGGGGGCATAGGGTGAAAGAAACTCTGCCCATTGTTTCTCGCCGGCGCCCGGGATCGAATCCGGGACCACAGGATTACAAGTCCAGCGTGCTGTCCGCTCGGCCGACCGGCTCCCATCATTAAAGTGCTGGTAGTTCTGAAGATTTGGTAAGACGCTTATTACAGGTTCTATGATAGATTGTGTTCATAACGCTGAGTGAAGAGAAACAGATAACTTGAGATAACAGATAACTTGAGATAACAGATAACTTGAGACGTACCTTTCTGACAGATAAAGTTTCAATGATTATAAGACAAATACACTAGGTCTAAAAAATAATAAGAGACAAATACTATTAATTAGAAAGTTGAGCGGTGCGGCAAACAAGATTTTTCGGGTCAATGATAAATACAGTATTAATGTAGAAGATTGTTGAGGTGTTGTGTGGTGTGGTAGTTGTGGTGTTGTGTGGTAGTTGTGGGGTGTGGTAGTTGTGGTGTTGTGTGGTAGTTGTGGGGTGTGGTAGTTGTGGGGTGTGGTAGTTGTGGTGTTGTGTGGTAGTTGTGGGGTGTGGTAGTTGTGGGGTGTGGTAGTTGTGGTGTGTGGTAGTTGTGGGGTGTGGTAGTTGTGGTGTGTGGTAGTTGTGGTGTGTGGTAGTTGTGGTGTGTGGTAGTTGTGGTGTTGTGTGGTAGTTGTGGGGTGTGGTAGTTGTGGGGTGTGGTAGTTGTGGTGTTGTGTGGTAGTTGTGGGGTGTGGTAGTTGTGGGGTGTGGTAGTTGTGGTGTGTGGTAGTTGTGGGGTGTGGTAGTTGTGGTGTGTGGTAGTTGTGGTGTGTGGTAGTTGTGTGGTGTGGTAGTTGTGGGGTGTGGTGGTTGTGATGTTGTGTGGTAGTTGTGGGGTGTGGTAGTTGTGGGGTGTGGTAGTTGTGTGGTGTGGTAGTTGTGGGGTGTGGTGGTTGTGATGTTGTGTGGTAGTTGTGGGGTGTGGTAGTTGTGGGGTGTGGTAGTTGTGGGGTGTGGTAGTTGTGGGGTGTGGTAGTTGTGGGGTGTGGTGGTTGTGATGTTGTGTGGTAGTTGTGGGGTGTGGTAGTTGTGGGGTGTGGTAGTTGTGTGGTGTGGTAGTTGTGGGGTGTGGTGGTTGTGATGTTGTGTGGTAGTTGTGGGGTGTGGTAGTTGTGGGGTGTGGTAGTTGTGGGGTGTGGTAGTTGTGGTGTTGTGTGGTAGTTGTGGGGTGTGGTAGTTGTGGTGTTGTGTGGTAGTTGTGGTGTGTGGTAGTTGTGGTGTGTGGTAGTTGTGGGGTGTGGTAGTTGTGGGGTGTGGTAGTTGTGGTGTTGTGTGGTAGTTGTGGTGTGTGGTAGTTGTGGTGTGTGGTAGTTGTGGGGTGTGGTAGTTGTGGGGTGTGGTAGTTGTGGTGGGGTGTGGTAGTTGTGGTGTTGTGTGGTAGTTGTGGGGTGTGGTAGTTGTGTTCTGGGGTGTGGTAGTTGTGGTGTTGGGGTGTGGTGGTTGCTGTGGTGTTGGGGTGTGGTGGTTGCTGTGGTGTTGGGGTGTGGTGGTTGTGGTGGTGTTGGGGTGTGGTGGTTGTGGTGGTGTTGGGGTGTGGTGGTATGGGATTAGTGTATTGATCAAGAGTATTATCGCTGAACGAACAGTGCGTGAAGTAGTGAAACGCGGAAACAAATGTCCGTAGACTTGGCCCTTCTGATATATGAACTCGCCCTACCGGTACCTGGAGCTTTGCAATTACTTTATTCACTCTCGTATTCTTGAAGATATCCTCACAGTATACCCAAAATTTGCCAGTGCAGGCTATTAAACACATGGCCCTGTATGACTAACCGTCCTGTGTGATGGGGATTTTTTAGCATCACCTAGTTAGCTTTTTTGACACACTGTACTCCACTTCATATAGTCTAGGGTAGCTGCACAAATGCAGATGGACCTAAATGTGTTAATAATAAATAAAATCATCACCTGAGGTTTACAACTAGTTTATTAACGCCATTGTGGGAGCTTTCCACACAGTCCTTTCCATAACCAAACCTCTTATTTTGTATTTAACAGTCTGATAATGTTTAAATTTCTTTGTAATTCTTTAATTTGCCCAGAAATGTTTCCTGTGTTCTTCAACATGGGAATACAAGTTTACAGCTCCCGGTTCACACCCTCACTATTAGATTTTTGCAGTTTACCGCATGAGAAATATTATGTATCAATACCTCCAATGAACCCGCTAACGTTCCCCTCCTCCCCCCATCCCTTAGTGTCACAACTAACGAAGACTGTGTCCAAGCAAAGAATGATAACACATTGGACTTGCAATATTAGTCCAGCTGGAGGTTGCTGCCACGTGTCCAAGACAATCATTCATTATTAAATCCTCAGCTATGCAAAGTGCCTCACACACTCTGGATAGCTCCTTTAGTCACGATTAAATCAATTTTGTACAAAATTTGGCATGTCGTGTCTACCTCCAGCATATTCTGCACCTTTACGACCTGCAGTAAACAGTTATTGGTTCAGTGATAACATTTACCATGTCAAGAACAATGTTCTCACGCAGTGCATTACGAATGCCACTTGTGCATCCTATTCTGCCTCTCCTTGGCTCAGAATATCCAGTTCATATTATCTTATCAGAATCACTTATCAAAATGTCCTTAGCTAATTTGTCAACTGTGTTAGCGTGAGGCGCCAGTCCACTTCCTCACAACATTCATCTGGCAGCACAGACTAAGTTAACAATCTCAACTTCACAGGACCCTTCCTTCACCGCTGTACTCCCTCGTCACATCGCTTGCTTCCATCTACCATAGATGTACCACCGTGCCTCAGGGCTAATCCTTCGCCACACACACACACACACACACACACACACACACACACACACACACACACACACACACACACACACACACACACACACTTGCATGCCTTCCATTTCCGCTCTGAATATGTCGATCTCAGGCGTTAGTGCGAGAGTTCAAAGTGTGGGAAGAGACGAGGTGGCTGCCGCTAGCCACCACTGCCTCCCGCAGCCACCCATGATAGGGATCACCCACTGACACACTTCACTCCCCATCCTCAACCTTTACTTTGACAATTGTCACTTCACAATACAAATATACATGAAAGCATATTCAAACTATATCAATATACACATTAATAGTAATACTTTATTAGTAATACCATTATGCTTCTTATTTTCGGTATTTTGTATTATTCCATGTATAAATACAGCAGCAGATGTGAAAGAGATAAGATCAGATAGAGATAAGATAAGAAGAGATAAGATCAAACTGATAAGATCGGTTTGAGTTGTTTACACTGTTCTTTAATATTGTTTATGGCGCTACTACAGTCCATTGGATTTATTTTGCACTTCCTGCCATACCACTCACTCCTGTACTGTATGTTGGAATTGTACAGGTTTTGAACCTGATCTCTGTGTATATTATGATATATCTTATCTTGTGTATATTATGATGTATCTTATCTTGTGTATATTACGAGGTATCTTATCTTGTGTATATTATGATATATCTTATCTTGTGTATATTATGATGTATCTTATCTTGTGTATATTACGAGGTATCTTATCTTGTGTATATTACGATGTATCTTATCTTGTGTATATTATGATATATCTTATCTTGTTTATATTACGATGTATCTTATCTTGTGTATATTATGTATCTTATCTTGTGTATATTATGATGTATCTTATCTTGTGGATATTATGATGTATCTTATCTTGTGTATATTATGATGTATCTTATCTTGTGTATATTATGATATATCTTATCTTGTGTATATTATGATATATCTTATCTTGTGTATATTATGTATCTTATCTTGTTTATATTACGATGTATCTTATCTTGTGTATATTATGTATCTTATCTTGTGTATATTATGATGTATCTTATCTTGTGTATATTATGATGTATCTTATCTTGTGTATATTATGTATCTTATCTTGTTTATATTACGATGTATCTTATCTTGTTTATATTACGATGTATCTTATCTTGTGTATATTATGTATCTTATCTTGTTTATATTACGATGTATCTTATCTTGTTTATATTACGATGTATCTTATCTTGTGTATATTATGTATCTTATCTTG
Organism: Procambarus clarkii; assembly: GCF_040958095.1. NCBI lineage: Eukaryota > Metazoa > Arthropoda > Malacostraca > Decapoda > Cambaridae > Procambarus > Procambarus clarkii. Next base: position 25,750,533 of record NC_091230.1, read on the forward strand.
TGTATATTATGATATATCTTATCTTGTGTATATTATGATATATCTTATCTTGTGTATATTACGATGTATCTTATCTTGTGTATATTATGATATATCTTATCTTGTGTATATTACGAGGTATCTTATCTTGTGTATATTACGAGGTATCTTATCTTGTGTATATTATGATATATCTTATCTTGTGTATATTATGATATATCTTATCTTGTGTATATTATGATATATCTTATCTTGTGTATATTATGATGTATCTTATCTTGTGTATATTATGATATATCTTATCTTGTGTATATTACGAGGTATCTTATCTTGTGTATATTATGAGGGATATCTCTCGTCTTAGTTCCAATTAGTACAGTTTGAGTGCTTTGAGGCAGATCCAGTAGTTTGCTGGTCTCACTAATTCAATGTAAACATGCTTCAGGGACTTACCTGCTGAGGACACGAGTCAGGGACTTACCTGCTGAGGACACGAGTCAGGGACTTACCTGCTGAGGACACGAGTCAGGGACTTACCTGCTGAGGACACGAGTCAGGGACTTACCTGCTGAGGACACGAGTCAGGGACTTACCTGCTGAGGACACGAGTCAGGGACTTACCTGCTGAGGACACGAGTCAGGGACTTACCTGCTGAGGACACGAGTCAGGGACTTACCTGCTGAGGACACGAGTCAGGGACTTACCTGCTGAGGACACGAGTCAGGGACTTACCTGCTGAGGACACGAGTCAGGGACTTACCTGCTGAGGACATGAGTCAGGACTTACCTGGGGCCAGACATGGTTGAGGGACTCACCTGGGATCAGGACATGGTTGAGGGACTCACCTGGGATCAGGACACGGTTGAGGGACTCACCTGGGATCAGGACATGGTTGAGGGACTCACCTGGGATCAGGACACGGTTGAGGGACTCACCTGGGATCAGGACACGGTTGAGGGACTCACCTGGGATCAGGACACGGTTGAGGGACTCACCTGGGATTAGGACACGGTTCAGGGACTCACCTGGGATAAGGACATGGTTGAGGGACTCACCTGGGATAAGGACACGGTTCAGGGACTCACCTGGGGAGGACTGGGGACTATGGTTGAGGGACTCTGAGGAGCCGAGGTGACCGGAGAGGCGGGGCAGGAGGACTGCGAGCGAGGACTTGCGGACACTTCCACTCCGCTCTGGACAAGGCAAGGAGGAGGTCGAGGTCAGTGCCACAAAATAACACACAAACACACACGTGGCGCCCCAGAACGTAAACAAACGCACGTGGGGCCTCAGAACGTAAACAAACGCACGTGGGACCTCAGAACGTAAACAGACGCACGTGGCAACTAAACATAACATTACATAATACTCGCAGCGTCAAATAAACAAAAACACGTGCTGCCACGGGCCCCATTCATAGTTGTGAATGAAATATATAAACATGAGACATCAACAGGCTGCATGAATGGTTCTTCATAACAATAAAGATAAAGTGCAAAAGTTGATAAAAACACTTAGAATTTAAAACACAATTCCACCGTGAAGAACAAAGTGCAAAACATCACACAGAGAATTATGACTTAATGAACATTGAAGATGTATTAATGTAGTATTGAATAAAGTATACACACCACTGTGATGGCAAAAGACTATCATTACAACTAATCTTAACTCTACTTACTGACTATACTTAGTGGGTACAAATTAGCCAGAGAAGAGTGGCAGGACTGAGGCACGTCCAGCCACACTAGAGGTAAACTCTCACACTACACTATGCTAAATGGCATTACCACATGAAAAGCGTGGGACCTTAGTTATTGCATCATACCATGTTGGACAGGAGCCCAAGTTTGACTTTCCAGGCACATTTAGGTAAGAACACACACACCACCACCACATACCTAGATCTCCACACACACACGCACGCACGCACACACACACACACACACAAACAGACCTCCCCCCTACCCCACACAGATACACAGATCCCCCACCCCCACAAACCCACAGACCCCCCATCCGACACACAGATCCTCCCCCCCCCCAACACACACAGATCCTCCCCCCCCTCCCACATACAGACCCTCAACCCACCCAACATACAGATCCCCCCCCACACACACAGACCTTCAACCCACCCAACATACAGACCCCCCCCCCCCACACACACACACAGACAAGCAGCTGGTAAATGACCACAACTGGCGATCAAGTGCACGAGGCTTCCGGGTGGGTGAGTGAGGCTGGAGGAGGAGGAGGAGTGTTCATGACAGCGGTGAGCCGTGACACTGACCCGTGCAGGGCCGCCCCACACACACCACACCCCCACCACTGGTGCCTCACCACTATCTTCTCACCATCATGGCTGGAGAAGACATGCAGGGGGGGGGTGAGAGGGGGGGGAAGAGAGAGACAGGGGAAGAGAGAGACAGGGGGGAGAGGGAGGGAGGTAGAGGGGAGGGAGGGAGAGAAGAGAGAGGAGAGAGAGAGGAGAGGTGGGGAGGGGAGAGAGACGCAAAGGACCGTTTAATTGGCCAGACAGGATCAAACCTTTGGGTGTTCATCAAAGATGATTTACCAGCTCTCTGGTAATAATCGCTCCAATACCACTCATCATGAGGCGCCTCTGACACCCAGGCGGAGGGAGGCTGGCAGGCCACACGCCTCACCCTGTGCTTGGCTGCTGGCTAGTTCCCCCTCTGACACCTCTCCATAACCACCAATTATGACCCTTAGAGAAAATTAAACCACTCTGAGGTGTGGCACTCAGCCATCATCGTCCCTGTGTACTGTGGCACTCAGCCATCATCGTCCCTGTGTGCTGTGGCACTCAATCATCGTCCCTGTGTACTGTGGCACTCAGCCATCATCGTCCCTGTGTACTGTGGCACTCAGCCATCATCGTCCCTGTGTACTGTGGCACTCAGCCATCATCGTCCCTGTGTACTGTTGCACTCAGCCATCGTCGTCCCTGTGTACTGTGGCACTCAGCCATCATCGTCCCTGTGTACTGTGGCACTCAGCCATCATCGTCCCTGTGTGCTGTGGCACTCAGCCATCATCGTCCCTGTGTACTGTGGCACTCAGCCATCATCGTCCCTGTGTACTGTGGCACTCAGCCATCATCGTCCCTGTGTACTGTGGCACTCAGCCATCATCGTCCCTGTGTACTGTGGCACTCAGCCATCATCGTCCCTGTGTACTGTGGCACTCAGCCATCATCGTCCCTGTGTGCTGTGGCACTCAGCCATCATCGTCCCTGTGTACTGTGGCACTCAGCCATCATCGTCCCTGTGTACTGTGGCACTCAGCCATCATCGTTCCTGTGTGCTGTGGCACTCAGCCATCATCGTTCCTGTGTACTGTGGCACTCAGCCATCATCGTCCCTGTGTGCTGTGGCACTCAGCCATCATCGTCCCTGTGTACTGTGGCACTCAGCCATCATCGTCCCTGTGTACTGTGGCACTCAGCCATCATCGTCCCTGTGTGCTGTGGCACTCAGCCATCATCGTCCCTGTGTGCTGTGGCACTCAGCCATCATCGTCCCTGTGTGCTGTGGCACTCAGCCATCATCGTCCCTGTGTGCTGTGGCACTCAGCCATCATCGTCCCTGTGTGCTGTGGCACTCGACCACCAACTACCACACACCCAAACAGGCCAGGACCTCTGGGCTGCCCCAGGACGGCGCCCAAGTGTGTATTATGATATTCATACACGTAACTCATGCCCCAGTACCCAGCTTGGAACCCGGTCGTTGGGGCAGTGTAAGGAAGCTGTACAGTGAAGGGACTCGTCCAACAGGTCATAAGAGAAGGTGCCCTCAAGAGGGACGAGTATCGTTGAGAGCGACGGTCCCATGTCACTCTGGTCTGATGACATGACACCTTTGTGTACGTGTCGAAGTATGACAGACTAGTATGACAGTATGCCCAAAAGTCAACCATAAATCAGGTCAATACACACATGGTAGTATCAGTAAACTTGTCTCCCGCAACACAAACTGTCGTGTCCCTCTGGGAGCCATACAACGCTGGTATATCTAAATCTTGGATGGGAACTGACTCTTGCTCCTGCCTGCAGGTGAAGACCCGCCACCAGCACCCTGAGGCAGCTCTCTGCTCCACCAACCTCACCTCTCCTGACAGCAAAGAGCGGTTATAGTTGTGCGTTGTTGCTCTACGCACCATCTAGACGCCACACCATAACCTCTGTGGGCTGTCGGCCACACGCAAATTAGTAACATTGCACTCAGAGGCAGTCAGGAAAAAGTGAATTTTGGACAATCAGTCCCAACAAAGGGCCTGGATGCCAGCTTGGGAAACACCTGAATCAAACAGGTGTCAATAAATTTGTTTCTAAAAATAGCTGGAAAATGGTAGGACATAATAAAAGTTGCTTAAAGAAACGAACCCTGTTATGTTGACCAGACCACACTAGAAGGTGAAGGGACGACGACGTTTCGGTCCGTCCTGGACCATTCTCAAGTCGATTGTCATTCACAATCGACGTTTCGGTCCAGGACGGACCGAAACGTCGTCGTCCCTTCACCTTCTAGTGTGTGATCTGGTCAACATACTTTAGCCACGTTATTGTGACTCATCGCCTGCAACCCTATTCATAACATCCAAAAACAATATGACAGAGCAATGGCTCCCGACCTATTTTTCTAAGTCAGAAACGTGGAGTTCAAAGAGCTAAGCTCCATCCTGCTGGCACGAATAGGTAAAAACACGCACGCACGCACATACGCACGCACATACACACGTACACATGCGCGTACGCACACACCATCTCATAAACTACACAACATCCTGGCAGCCAGAAGCACTTTAAAACACTTCATATTTATGATTCTGTTAAAACTGCATTGTTGGTTTGGGATGGAGTGGGTGTGGGGCGGGTGTGGGGCGGGTGTGGGGGCGGGTGTGGGGCCGGGTGTGGGGCAGGTGTGGGGCCGGGTGTGGGGCAGATGTGGGGCAAGTGTGTGATGGCCGGGGTGACTTACTGGGCTCGGGGGCAGGTGTGGAGCGGGTGTGTGATGGCCGGGGTGACTTACTGGGCTCGGGGGCAGGTGTGGAGCGGGTGTGTGGTGGCCGGGGTGACTTACTGGGCTGAGGGACAGGTGTGGAGCGGGTGTGTGGTGGCCGGGGTGACTTACTGGGCTGAGGGGCAGGTGTGGAGCGGGTGTGTGGTGGCCCGGGTGATCTACTGGGCTGAGGGGCAGATGTGGAGCGGATGTGTGGTGGCCGGGGTGACTTACTGGCCTGGGGGGCAGGTGTGGAGCGGGTGTGTGGTGGCCGGGGTGACTTACTGGCCTGGGGGGCAGGTGTGGAGCGGGTGTGTGGTGGCCCGGGTGACTGACAGGGGTGAGGAACTGCCTTGCCCCGTCGCTCCTCGGCACACACGCAGCATTTCAACTTGACCCTCTCTAGCAGAGACATCCAGAGGGAGTCAGTCACATTACCAGCGGGTGACGGGTGACGCTAACTCACCAGACATGGGAGAGGTCTCTGCCACGACCCCCACACGACCAGGGGGGGTCGTCGTATCGCCTCACTCAAATGACAACCTGACCCACTCTGACACAAACATGTAATGCTGGACACACTGCCCAGGAGTGCCTAGGGTCATAACATGCCAGACATGACCCGCCGACCCATTCCAGCAGCACTAGTGAGGTGTTTTGACTGTCCAGTCAGACCGTAGGTCATAGAGCAGACTCACCCGCTCGGGCAGTGACATGAGCAGTGCCTACACACTCACGTCAAGGTGAATTTAGCTAGAGGATGATAGATTATCCAGGCAGGTGAGACATGGTCACTCGAGGCACTGACCTGCCTCATCACGGACCCGGAGAGGCACTGCTGACAGGCACTAGGGCACTCCCCCCCCCCCCCCCCCCCCACACACACACACACACACACACACACCAGGAACGAGGAACTCTAACTCCTGAAGGTGGTCTGGGGCAGGGAAAGGACTTAAGGAACAAGATACACCACAAGTATGGGACCTGCCATAGAGGATAGTCTGGCCGTCATCCTTCTCAGACGGGTGAGACAGTCCAGGGGGGTGGCACTAGTGACGGGTGAGACAGTCCAGGGGGTGGCACTAGTGACGAGTGAGACAGTCCAGGGGGTGGCACTAGTGACGGGTGAGACAGTCCAGGGGTGGCACTAGTGACGGGTGAGACAGTCCAGGGGTGGCACTAGTGACGGGTGAGACAGTCCAGGGGGTGGCACTAGTGACGGGTGAGACAGTCCAGGGGTGGCACTAGTGACGGGTGAGACAGTCCAGGGGTGGCACTAGTGACGGGTGAGACAGTCCAGGGGTGGCACTAGTGACGGGTGAGACAGTCCAGGGGGTGGCACTAGTGACGGGTGAGACAGTCCAGGGGTGGCACTAGTGACGGGTGAGACAGTCCAGGGGTGGCACTAGTGACGGGTGAGACAGTCCAGGGGGTGGCACTAGTGACGGGTGAGACAGTCCAGGGGTGCCACTAGTGACGGGTGAGACAGTCCAGGGGTGGCACTAGTGACGGGTGAGACAGTCCAGGGGTGCCACTAGTGACGGGTGAGACAGTCCAGGGGTGCCACTAGTGACGGGTGAGACAGTCCAGGGGGTGGCACTAGTGACGGGTGAGACAGTCCAGGGGGTGGCACTAGTGACGGGTGAGACAGTCCAGGGGTGCCACTAGTGACGGGTGAGACAGTCCAGGGGTGCCAAGAGTGACGGGTGAGACGGGCCTCACGCCTCAAGACTCAGGGACCGCATGAAACACGCGACTCCAGCGGTTCAATACTGACCAGGTTGCTGACCCGCCTATTACGTCTCCAGCAACACGCACTCCACACACACACACACACACACACACACACACACACACACACACACACACACACACACACACACACACACACACACGTAGGACCCTCGCGGCTGAGTGGACAGCGCTCGGGGGGGGTCTTAGTCCTAAGGACCCGGGTTCGATTCCACGGCCGAGGCGGAAACAAATGGGCAGAGTTTCTTTCACACTGATGCCCGGTTCACCTAGCAGTAAGTAGGTGCTTACTGCTGGGTACCTGGGAGTTAGACAGCTGCTACGGGCTGCTTCCTGTGTAAGTGCGCACGTGTTAGAAATATATATATAGAAGATATAACAAGAGTAAAATAGATTGGTTAGAAAGTTGGGGTCCAAGAGCTAATGCTCGATTCTGCAGACACAAATATTAAATACAAATACTAAATAAACAGTCTCACTGCAGACTATTTAGCAGCGATAGTTGACAAAGCCAGCAACACACATGGTAACTTAGTACCCAAATGAGCTACAATGATTGTCTAGCGGTGGAGACAAACTCCATACACAGCTTAAATGTGGCTCTGGAACCAGTACATCAGACCACTATGACGTGAGAGGCGGGGCTTCAGAACTTGAGCTCATCCTCTACAATTAGGTGAGAGCGAGAGTCACTCCGCATCATTCTCAAACAAGCCGCTACCAAACACAAAAAGCTATTTTCTTTTGAATGAAGATGCTGAGAGGATGGAAAGCCTGTGTGGGGGGGGGAGGGTAGTGAGTGGGGGGGGTAGTAGGGGGTAGTAGGGGGTAGTATGGGGGGGGTAGTAGGGGGTAGTATGGGGCGGGTGATGTGCTGTGGCGCTGGGTGGAGCCAAGACGCCACACTACCACAGCTGACTCAAGTGCTGGTGCCCCGTCCACTACACAACCTGACAGTAAACAGCTCAACCACTGCCAGCCGGCACCACCACCACCACCACACCAGTGCCGCAGGGAACCACCAGTACCACCACTACCACCCGACGGCCACCTTCATCACCACCAGTGTTGTAATAGTGCGTGCACCACCACCACCACCACCACCACAGGAGCCAGCACCAGGAGAACAGGGCGACCCAACACTAGCACACCAGAGGCCTCACTACTGCAGGAGACGCCACAGACGGCACGCCCTCTACCGTCCCTCACTGAATATCTCCACGCTCCTCCCTCACACACACACGCACACACACACACAGGCCACGCGCCTCCCTCACACGCACCCCGACCACACACACACACGCAGATATCCCCCCCCCTATCCTTGCCCCTAGACAGCCACTCCCTGGCCAGAGCCAGGAGCCAGTATGGGAACACTGACATCCCTCGTCTCAGGAACAGTGGCACAGTCTCTGTGTGCACCCTTCTCCCGCACTGCTGCACTCCCGCCTCCCCTCCACCACACTGTCTCCACCGCCACCACCACACTGTCCCCACCACCACACTGTAACACCATAAATGGATTTATTATATTCACAGATAGAAGCAGAGTCAGTTGACACAGGTAACAGTGTGACCTGGTCAGTGGGTTCCTTGACCACAGGAGAGTAACACAGTGCTCACCAAGGTGTCAACAGTGTTTACATGTTGGCCATAGGTCAGGTCAGGTGACCTTGTCTTCTGCTAAGCTGATAATTGCACATGGTTGCACGTGTGTTTCCATCAAACAAGCTGTTCAGTGTGATAGTAAGATAGTAATTGTAATTTCAGTGATTGTAAATGGTTTTCCTGACCATTGTCAGTGAGGTGTCCGGTAGTTGTGTGGTGGAGGCAGTCTTCCAGTTAATTAAATTATGCAACACACTAAAAACTAATTATTTTTCATTTGATTCCCCAGACCAGTTTAATTTTAGATCTTTCTTTAGGCTTTATTTTCCCTGATTTTTGACTATTGCTAAATTTTAACTTTTTGCTCACTAAGGGTCCTTGACCTCTGCTGAACCAGCCCTAACTACCTCTACCTCACCCACGGGGTAAGAGTAGAGGTACCTATCATCTTACCCCAGTACCACGGAGGTACCTATCATCTTACCCCAGTACCACGGGGGGTACCTATCATCTTACCCCAGTACCACGGGGGGTACCTATCATCTTACCCCAGTACCACGGTGTACCTATCATCTTATCCCAGTACCACGGAGGTACCTATCATCTTACCCCAGTACCACGGGGTACCTATCATCTTACCCCAGTACCACGGAGGTACCTATCATCTTATCCCAGTACCACGGTGTACCTATCATCTTACCCCAGTACCACGGAGGTACCTATCATCTTACCCCAGTACCACGGGGGGTACCTATCATCTTACCCCAGTACCACGGTGTACCTATCATCTTATCCCAGTACCACGGAGGTACCTATCATCTTACCCCAGTACCACGGGGGGTACCTATCATCTTACCCCAGTACCACGGGGGGTACCTATCATCTTACCCCAGTACCACGGTGTACCTATCATCTTACCCCAGTACCACGGAGGTACCTATCATCTTACCCCAGTACCACGGGGGGTACCTATCATCTTACCCCAGTACCACGGGGTACCTATCATCTTACCCCAGTACCACGGTGTACCTATCATCTTATCCCAGTACCACGGGGTACCTATCATCTTACCCCAGTACCACGGGGTACCTATCATCTTACCCCAGTACCACGGTGCACCTATCATCTTACCCCAGTACCACGGGGGTACCTATCATCTTACCCCAGTACCACGGGGTACCTATCATCTTACCCCAGTACCACGGGGGTACCTATCATCTTACCCCAGTACCACGGGGGTACCTATCATCTTACCCCAGTACCACGGGGTACCTATCATCTTACCCCAGTACCACGGGGTACCTATCATCTTACCCCAGTACCACGGGGTACCTATCATCTTACCCCAGTACCACGGGGGTACCTACCATCTTACCCCAGTACCACGGAGGTACCTATCATCTTACCCCAGTACCACGGGGGTACCTATCATCTTACCCCAGTACCACGGGGTACCTACCATCTTACCCCAGTACCACGGGGGTACCTATCATCTTACCCCAGTACCACGGGGGTACCTATCATCTTACCCCAGTACCACGGGGGTACCTATCATCTTACCCCAGTACCACGGGGTACCTATCATCTTACCCCAGTACCACGGAGGTACCTATCATCTTACCCCAGTACCACGGGGTACCTATCATCTTACCCCAGTACCACGGGGGTACCTATCATCTTACCCCAGTACCACGGGGTACCTATCATCTTACCCCAGTACCACGGGGGTACCTATCATCTTATCCCAGTACCACGGGGGTACCTATCATCTTACCCCAGTACCACGGGGGTACCTAGCATCTTACCCCAGTACCACGGAGGTACCTATCATCTTACCCCAGTACCACGGGGTACCTATCATCTTACCCCAGTACCACGGGGGTACCTATCATCTTACCCCAGTACCACGGGGGTACCTATCATCTTACCCCAGTACCACGGAGGTACCTATCATCTTACCCCAGTACCACGGGGTACCTATCATCTTACCCCAGTACCACGGGGGTACCTATCATCTTACCCCAGTACCACGGGGGTACCTATCATCTTACCCCAGTACCACGGAGGTACCTATCATCTTACCCCAGTACCACGGGGTACCTATCATCTTACCCCAGTACCACGGGGGTACCTATCATCTTACCCCAGTACCACGGGGGTACCTATCATCTTACCCCAGTACCACGGGGGTACCTATCATCTTACCCCAGTACCACGGGGTACCTATCATCTTACCCCAGTACCACGGGGGTACCTATCATCTTACCCCAGTACCACGGGGGTACCTATCATCTTACCCCAGTACCACGGAGGTACCTATCATCTTACCCCAGTACCACGGGGTACCTATCATCTTACCCCAGTACCACGGGGGTACCTATCATCTTACCCCAGTACCACGGGGGTACCTATCATCTTACCCCAGTACCACAGGGGTACCTATCATCTTACCCCGGTAAGATGTGTGTGTGTGTAATATTATATATTATATATATATATATATATATATATATATATATATATATATATATATATATATATATATATATATATATATATATATATATATAATATATATATATATATAGGCATCACTGTCTCAGACTCTTAGACCTTTGAGTCTGATTTCCGCCCCTATCACATGAATGACTATTTTTCACATTAACGTTTTATTATTTACATATGTTGACCGCAAACATTTAACTTGAATTATTAATAATGTTCCAATGGTCAAGTGTGGCCAACATGATGTCAACTGGTCAGCAACTTATGGTCAATATTCCTAGACTTTACCGCAGTTACGCCTTATATTCGTTTTCTTTCCGTTTTCTCTCCACTTTGAAACACTCGAATTCTTATATTTTCGAGGCGGTAACCAACGTATTAAATGTAACTTACTATGTAAAAGTTGTAGCTCACCGAAAATACGTTTTCTATGTATCAGTTGGTTAGGTTAGGTGGGTGGTGTGGGTTCCATCGTTTCTGGTTACGTTAAGACGGTCGATTTTGTACGTTGTGGTACACCTAGAGGGCGGGCTGAGGCATCTTTGTAGTGTTGTGTCTGGTTGATGTGGCACCTGTCACCTCCACAACTGTCACCCAGGGTGACCCCTGTGAGAGGTCCACCTGTCACCTCCACAACTGTCACCCAGGGTGACCCCTGTGAGAGGTCCACCTGTCACCTCCACAACTGTCACCCAGGGTGACCCCTGTGAGAGGTCCACCTGTCACCTCCACAACTGTCACCCAGGGTGACCACTGTGGCTCCATCTATTGGACGTAAGAGCAACACACGATGTAATCTCCGAAAGGTTCGAATCCTTCTGGGGTGTGGAGTTTTTAGTTGCATATTTGCTTGGGGACCATTCAAGCTTGATCGCATATTATATATATATATATATATATATATATATATATATATATATATATATATATATATATATATATATATATATATATATATATTTATTTCTGCCCAAAACACCAGATTCGCGACTCAATATTGAGAATATATATATATAAGTCTACCTTGAACGGGAACCCGTTTTCTTTCATTACTCCCCCCCCCTTACCAGAAGACACGGGACCACCCCCCACCCCGCCCCCCCAGGGACCCAGGAAAGGGACCCGTGTGCAACAAGACTGTTGTGTCTGGTGTGACAGTTGACGTACAGGACGGCATGTCACCAGAGACAGTGTCCAGCTGCACATATTCCGAGGTGAACAATGTATCGGGGTTACCTATTATCTTACCCAGGGGTAAAGGTACCCCCCGTGGTACTGGGGTAAGATGATAGGTACCCCCGTGGTACTGGGGTAAGATGATAGGTACCTCCGTGGTACTGGGGTAAGATGATAGGTACCCCGTGGTACTGGGGTAAGATGATAGGTACCCCCCGTGGTACTGGGGTAAGATGATAGGTACCTCCGTGGTACTGGGGTAAGATGATAGGTACCCCGTGGTACTGGGGTAAGATGATAGGTACCTCCGTGGTACTGGGGTAAGATGATAGGTACCTCTACTCTTACCCCGTGGGTGAGGTAGAGGTAGTTAGGGCTGGTTCAGCAGAGGTCAAGGACCCTTAGTGAGCAAAAAGTTATAATTTAGCAATAGTCAAAAATCAGGGAAAATAAAGCCTAAAGAGAGATCTAAAATTAAACTGGTCTGGGGAATCAAATGAAAAATAATTAGTTTTTAGTGTGTTGCATAATTTAATTAACTGGAAGACTGCCTCCACCACACAACTACCGGACACCTCACTGACAATGGTCAGGAAAACCATTTGAAATCACTGAAATTACAATTACTATCTTACTATCACACTGAACAGCTTATTTGATGGAAACACACTGAAAATGGTCAGCAAAAGGCGCCCCTCTTCAAACAGTCTTCAAGCTGATGATACAAAACACATTTCCTGAAAGTTACATTTATACAAATTTCAGGAAAACCCGGAAATATGAAATTGTTAACTACCAACAATCTTCCTCAACAGGTAGTTACGCCAAACACGTCCCCCGACAACTGGCTAATGACCGACAACAGGTCTTCAATTGCTAACTACTCTTTTATGAACTAAAGTTATTATATAATACCCTGGCTCCAAAAGCCAGATTCACGAAGCAGTTACGCAAGCACTTACGAACGTGTACATCTTTCCTCAATCTTTGACGGCTTTGGTTACATGTATTAAACAGTTTACAAGCATGAAAACTTCCCAATACACTATTGTTATAAACAGCCTCCTGGTGCTTCGGAGCTCATTAACTGCTTAATAATTGGAAACAAAGCCGCAAAAGATTGAGAAAAGATGTACAGGTTCATCAGTGTTTCGTAACTGCTTTCGTGAATCTGGCCCCAGAAGGGGAGACTACCTCTGTGCTTCCAATTATAGCCGTCAACTAGACCTGGAGTGGGGGGGGGGGAAGGGGGGCGAAATGTTGCAATCGACAATAGAGGATTCACTTGGAAGCCACCTTGATAACCGCACCTTAATGTGCAGGTCAACCACAGTTGCGTTCCTGCCTCTACCACAACCGTGTTCCTACAACAGTTGTGGCTCTGAACCGCGGTGGCTTCGTGGTGCTGGTTGATGGGGTTCTGGGAGTTCTACTCCCCAAGCCCGGCCCGAGGCCAGGCTTGACTTGTGAGAGTTTGGTCCACCAGGCTGTTGCTTGGAGCGGCCCGCAGGCCCACATATACCTGGTTGATGGGGTTCTGGGAGTTCTTCTACTCCCCAAGCCCGGCCCGAGGCCAGGTGCGACTTGTGAGAGTTTGGTCCACCAGGCTGTTGCTTGGAGCGGCCCGCAGGCCCACATACCCACCACAGCCAGGTTGGTCCGGTACTTCTCTTAGAAAACAGTCCAGTTTTCTCTTACTGTACTGTACTGGCATAGAGCCTCTCCCACGGCACCATACTGGGGGCACCGGTCAACACTAGCCGCTACACACAGCACCATACTGGGGGCACCGGTCAACACTAGCCGCTACACACGGCACCATACTGGGGGCACCGGTCAACACTAGCAGCTACACACAGCACCATACTGGGGGCACCGGTCAACACTAGCCGCTACACACAGCACCATACTGGGGGCACCGGTCAACACTAGCCGCCACACACGGGACCATACTGGGGGCACCGGTCAACACTAGCCGCTACACACAGCACCATACTGGGGGCACCGGTCAACACTAGCCGCTACACACGGGACCATACTGGGGGCACCGGTCAACACTAGCCGCTACACACGGGACCAAAAGAGCCAAAGCTCAACCCCCGCAAGCACAATTAGCCGAGTACAATATTGGTAAGGAGTACTCTATTCAATGGAAGAATGTATCACGACTACAGCCTACACATTACGTATAAATGTGTCATAACAGAATAATTACCTGTCGCAAGAGGACTTCTGCAGGCCGCAACAGGACTGCCGCCGGAGTCAGCTGCTCACAATTTACATAAGATAAAATATTAAATAAATTAGCGACCTAAGTTTGTAGAGACTACATGTTGTGGGCGAGAGAGGCAGGAGGCGCCATGTGTGTGATCCCGGGGCCTGGGAGAGAGGATAATCACGGCACTTACAGCCCAATAATGACACTAATTAGTAGCTCCTACAGGGATGAGCCACGTCCGGGCCGGACTTGGGGAGTAGAACAACTCCCAGAACCCCATCAACCAGGTATCAAGAAGGTATCAAGGTCATTCAACCCTACTATCAATACCACAACTCCCACACGAACTTGACAAAGTATGAAACAAAATATATGAGGACTTTAGAAGAGCGCAGTGCAAGACTGGAGCCACTCCTGAATGTATACAGATAACAGCCGTGATAACGCTGACACAGATACCAAACTAACAACCAATTAGGGAACAAAATAATTTATTCAACCCGAAAAAAGCGTAACATTACTGAAAAATACCAACAACCCACATTACAGTAACATAACGGATGATGAATGTGGAAAATATACTCAAAGATCAGTTAGCTCCAAAATGTCTGAGAATGCCAAGGATAACTTTCAGATGAATGTCGGTGGATGGAGCGCGGTCTGTAGCCACCAGGAATGGTCTGCATGGTACTCCCTGGGGCATGTGTAACACTACTACACATAAGGTACTCCCTGGGGCACGTGTAAGAGTACTACACACATGGTACTCCCTGGGACACGTGTAAGAGTACTACACACATGGTACTCCCTGGGACACGTGTAAGACTACTACACACATGGTACTCCCTGGGACACGTGTAAGACTACTACACACATGGTACTCCCTGGGACACGTGTAAGACTACTACACATAAGGTACTCCCTGGGACACGTGTAAGACTACTACACATAAGGTACTCCCTGGGACACGTGTAAGAGTACTACACACATGGTACTCCCTGGGACACGTGTAAGAGTACTACACACATGGTACTCCCTGGGACACGTGTAAGACTACTACACACATGGTACTCCCTGGGACACGTGTAAGACTACTACACACATGGTACTCCCTGGGACACGTGTAAGACTACTACACACATGGTACTCCCTGGGACACGTGTAAGACTACTACACATAAGGTACTCCCTGGGACACGTGTAAGACTACTACACATAAGGTACTCCCTGGGACACGTGTAAGAGTACTACACACATGGTACTCCCTGGGACACGTGTAAGAGTACTACACACATGGTACTCCCTGGGACACGTGTAAGACTACTACACACATGGTACTCCCTGGGACACGTGTAAGACTACTACACACATGGTACTCCCTGGGACACGTGTAAGACTACTACACACATGGTACTCCCTGGGACACGTGTAAGACTACTACACACATGGTACTCCCTGGGACACGTGTAAGACTACTACACACACATAAGGTACTCCCTGGGACACATTATACACAAGGTACTCGCTGCAACTTGCTGTTCCGAGAAAGGTTAGTGTGGACTGGTCGTGTTTGCATCTGTGGTCTGGAGCACTAAATCTATGTACCTTGTGTATAATGTTAATATTACTTATATTACTCGTTAATGCACTCTAAATTCTAAATAATGCAGTTGTCAATTCACTCAGTAAAGTGGTAGTCTGTTTAATCTACTTACCCTCCCTTATCCTAGACGAGTTAACTTACCACCTGGTGTTCTTATCGTTGAGAACCGGAACTCTTTTTAACACATACAACCACAACCCCACACAACCACACCCACCACCAACACCACCACCACCACCAGAAGCCGCGCAAGACTTCACCATAAAGGCAATGCATCCAAGCTTCATTGTGAATGGTCCTTAGCTACAAGGTACACAGATACGCTAAAAGTACAAACTACACTTTAACATTGTACTACATGCTGCTGCTACTACTACTACTACTACTACTACTACAAGAATGGGTGAGCACAGCAGGCTACACTAGGGGTAGGCACAGGTTATACTAGGGGTGGAGACACAGCAGACAACCAGAGAACGTAAACACAGCAGACTACACTAGGGAGTGGGCACAGCAGAGAACCAGAAAACGTAAACACAGCAGACTACACTAGGGGTGGGCACAGCAGACAACCAGAGAACGTAAACACAGCAGACTACACTAGGGAGTGGGCACAGCAGAGAACCAGAAAACGTGAACACAGCAGACTACACTAGGGGGTGGGCACAGCAGAGAACCAGAGAACGTAAACACAGCAGACTACACTAGGGGGTGGACAACCAGAGAACGTAAACACAGGGGGGGGGAGGGTTGACAAAGTCTATACAAGGGAGAGGTCAAGAGCAGGCGACAACATTCAGGGTCACGACACTAAACACGGCATAGTTGAAAAAGTTTCAGGTCCCGTGAGGAGACGGGATGGGGGCCTCAGGCACACATGGGAAGGTGCGGACACCTGCACACCAGAGGGACACATGGGAGGGACGGAGGGGACACATGGGAGGGACGGAGAGGACACCTGGACACGGGAAGGAGGGACACGAGAAAGAGGGACCCGTGGGAGGGCGCGGACACCTGGACGCGGAAGTAGGGAGCGGGAAAAGGAGAGATAGAAGCAGATAAGCACATCGGGTTACCTGGCTTGTGAGGGGCGGGGGAGTTCATGATGGGCCGGGGGAGGGGCAGCCGTGCTGGGGGAGGAGACAGAGGGGCGGTGGAATGTCCTTCCCCTGGGGGGGGGGGCTGTGGAGCCGGCCTGCACGGGTTAGCCCCCCTTCCAGAAGACAACAACCACTCTCAATGTTCTAGTCTGCCCCCGGGGAGGAGTAGCTCTGGTCTGCAGCGTGTAGCCTGCCCCGGGGAGGTGGTAGAGTGGGCCAGCGAGGGCTAGCCTGCCCCCAGGGGGGCGCGGCGGGGTTATCCCTGCCTACCCCCGGGGAAGGCTAGGGAGAGCCGGCCGGCGGGGGTCGACCGGATCTACTCTAGGCTGGAAAAATCAACACAAATTTCTGACTAAATATAGTAATTATGAGTGTACACTGTACCCACTACTCTACTCCAACACCAGCCTTAGTTTACACTACTCTACCTAACACACAAGTATTAAACCAGCTGTTGTATGGGAGAAAAGTATAAACATTAGTGTATCAAGTATTACTTAAAACACAACCACATTAATAAGGTATTGGTGGGAGAAGCAGAATTATGTCTTATTAATAACCTGCTCTTTATCCTCCTACAACATCCTCTACAACACTCGCTATACTAATAATGAGAAACATTAATAATGTCTACAACAGTCAGTAGGAATAATTGCGTTGGAACTACGACATTAAATCCATGAAATATAGTTAATTTAACATTAATTAAGATAAAGAAATAAAATGTCAACGAGGGGAGAGAAAGAGAGAAAGTGAATATTCACAAAACGTCACACAACACACACACACACACACACACACACACACACACACACACACACACACACACACACACACACACACACACACACACAGAGGCGTTGAGAGGCGGGACCAAAGAGCCAGAGCTCAACCCCCGCAAACACAACTAGGTGAGTACACACACACACACACACACACACACACACACACACACACACACACACACACACACACACACACACACACACACACAGTTTCAAATGTAGATATGATAGAGCCCAGTAGGCTCAGGAATCTGTACACCTGTTGATTGGCAGTTGAGAGGCAGGACCAAAGAGCCAAAGCTCAACCCCCGCAAGCACAATTAGGTGAGTACACACAATACTACACTAGGGGTAGCTACACTAGGCGGGACTAAAGAGCCAGAGCTCAACACCCGCAAGCACAACTAGGTGAGTACAAGGGGAGGGAGAGGGGTTAGCTCGCGGCTGAGTGGACAGCACTTGGGGATCATAGTCCTAATGGCCCGGGTTCGAGTCCCGGCTGAGGCGGAAACAAATGGACTGTGTTACGTTGACCCTGATACTGCTGTTCACCTAGCAGTAAATAGATACCTTGGAGTTAGACAGTGCTACGGGCTGCTTGGTGTAGATGTGGGCGTGTTTGTGCGCGCGAATGTTAAATAAATACAGATGTAGTAAATACAATAAAGGTAAAATAGACTGGTTAGAAAGGCGGGGTCCAGGAGCTAATAGCTCGATTCTGCAGACACAGAGTAAATACTCCAGTAGCGTAGTAGCAGTAGGTACACTGTCATACACCCGCTGACATGACAACAATTCAAGTCCCAGCTGTGCCTGGGTACAAGTGACAGGATGAACAACCCAGCGGGTTTTCTTCCTATTGGGGAGTGTTGTGCATGCTGCTATGGCGGTGTGTCCACTCACAGGATGAGTGGCGCTGCCCAATACTGTCACTATGGCGGTGTGTCCACTCACAGGATGAGTGGCGCTGCCCAATACTGTCACTATGGCGGTGTGTCCACTCACAGGATGAGTGACGCTGCCCAATACTGTCACTATGGCGGTGCGTCCACTCACAGGATGAGTGGCGCTGCCCAATACTGTCACTATGGCGGTGTGTCCACTCACAGGATGAGTGCCGCTGCCCAATACTGTCACTATGGCGGTGTGTCCACTCACAAGATGAGTGACGCTGCCCAATACTGTCACTATGGCGGTGTGTCCACTCACAAGATGAGTGACGCTGCCCAATAAACTCGCCCCTCGGGGAAAATTTTTAATTCAATTCAAGAGGCCTCGACCCAAGAACAAGAAGGGAGTGTGTGTGACTGTGGAGCTGTGAAGCCGAGGAGAACATTGTTATTGTGTTATGTCTCCCCCCCACCTTCCCTCCCCCCCCCGCCCCTATAAAGACCCTCAAACAGTGCCACGCTCAAGCCACACAGCCGTTGGCACACGAGCTGCCAGGTAAACAATGACGTCACAGGTAGGGTGGCACTCAAGGCCAGGGGGGGAGGGAGGGGGGCATAGGTGAAGGTAAATGGCAGGAATTCATGTGAGGGGCGATGTTGAGGGGTTAGGGGAGAAAGGGAGGGGCAGGGGGGAAAGGGAGGGTAGGGGGGAAGAGGAGGGTAAGGGGGGGAAAGGGAGGGCGTGGCCTCCCCCACACACCGCTGGAGGGCGTGGCCTCCCCCACACACCGCTGGAGGACGTGGCCTCCCCCACACACCGCTGGAGGGCGTGGCCTCTCCCACACACCGCTGGAGGGCGTGGCCTCCCCCACACACCGCTGGAGGGCGTGGCCTCCCCCACACACCGCTGGAGGGCGTGGCCTCCCCCACACACCGCTGGAGGGCGTGGCCTCCCCCACACACCGCTGGAGGGCGTGGCCTCCCCCACACACCGCTGGAGGGCGTGGCCTCCCCCACACACCGCTGGAGGGCGTGGCCTCCCCCACACACCGCTGGAGGGCGTGGCCTCTCCCACACACCGCTGGAGGGCGTGGCCTCTCCCACACACCGCTGGAGGGCGTGGCCTCCCCCACACACCGCTGGAGGGCGTGGCCTCCCCCACACACCGCTGGAGGGCGTGGCCTCCCCCACACACCGCTGGAGGGCGTGGCCTCCCCCACACACCGCTGGAGGGCGTGGCCTCCCCCACACACCGCTGGAGGGCGTGGCCTCCCCCACACACCGCTGGAGGGCGTGGCCTCCCCCACACACCGCTGGAGGGCGTGGCCTCCCCCACACACCGCTGGAGGGCGTGGCCTCCCCCACACACCGCTGGAGGGCGTGGCCTCCCCCACACACCGCTGGAGGGCGTGGCCTCCCCCACACACCGCTGGAGGGCGTGGCCTCCCCCACACACCGCTGGAGGGCGTGGCCTCCCCCACACACCGCTGGAGGGCGTGGCCTCCCCCACACACCGCTGGAGGGCGTGGCCTCCCCCACACACCGCTGGAGGGCGTGGCCTCCCCCACACACCGCTGGAGGGCGTGGCCTCTCCCACACACCGCTGGAGGGCGTGGCCTCTCCCACACACCGCTGGAGGGCGTGGCCTCCCCCACACACCGCTGGAGGGCGTGGCCTCCCCCACACACCGCTGGAGGGCGTGGCCTCCCCCACACACCGCTGGAGGGCGTGGCCTCCCCCACACACCGCTGGAGGGCGTGGCCTCCCCCACACACCGCTGGAGGGCGTGGCCTCCCCCACACACCGCTGGAGGGCGTGGCCTCCCCCACACACCGCTGGAGGGCGTGGCCTCCCCCACACACCGCTGGAGGGCGTGGCCTCCCCCACACACCGCTGGAGGGCGTGGCCTCCCCCACACACCGCTGGAGGGCGTGGCCTCCCCCACACACCGCTGGAGGGCGTGGCCTCCCCCACACACCGCTGGAGGGCGTGGCCTCCCCCACACACCGCTGGAGGGCGTGGCCTCCCCCACACACCGCTGGAGGGCGTGGCCTCCCCCACACACCGCTGGAGGGCGTGGCCTCCCCCACACACCGCTGGAGGGCGTGGCCTCCCCCACACACCGCTGGAGGGCGTGGCCTCCCCCACACACCGCTGGAGGGCGTGGCCTCCCCCACACACCGCTGGAGGGCGTGGCCTCCCCCACACACCGCTGGAGGGCGTGGCCTCCCCCACACACCGCTGGAGGGCGTGGCCTCCCCCACACACCGCTGGAGGGCGTGGCCTCCCCCACACACCGCTGGAGGGCGTGGCCTCCCCCACACACCGCTGGAGGGCGTGGCCTCCCCCACACACCGCTGGAGGGCGTGGCCTCCCCCACACACCGCTGGAGGGCGTGGCCTCCCCCACACACCGCTGGAGGGAGGTAACATACAGCACCACCATTGGACTGCCAGGATTCAAGGTCACAGTGAGCGAGCTCCCCCACCATCACCTGTGCCCTTACCTTCCCACACTACCTGTCCCGCTTCATTACCCGCGGTGTATCTGTGGCCCACCTGTGGCTCACCTGCGGCCCACCTGCGGCCCACCTGTGGCCCACCTGTGGCTCACCTCCCTACAATGTGCTCTGAGCCTACACCGCCTCTACTCCTCACTGGGTCTAATCTACATTTCCTACCATATCTTTCGCTTCATCGTGTTATTATGCTGTGAGTACTGGGAACTTTGCTTCCAGTATCTTCCAGGTACATGTGATACCTGGACTGTACCTGGATGAGGTTCCTGGGAGTTGTGATCACCAAACCACAACTCAGGACGCACAGAAACAACTTCGTCGCTTCTCAATCTTCCGAGTTGTGGTTTGGTCATCAATTCTTCAGTCATGTTATTGTGACTCAACGTCTGATTCTGGGAGCAGTTGTACTCCACAAGCCCGGCCCGAGGCCAGGCTTGACTTGTGACAGCTTGGTCCACCAGGCTGTTGCTTGGACCGACCCACAGGCCCACATATCCACTCCAGCTCTTTTTAGAGAGTACATTTTGAGAGCTTTGAGTCGCTGCTACATCGTATCTATGAGTACCTCTGTTTCAGAAAACTTTCCTGCTCTGAGAGGGTGAGTGAGTACTCGAGGCGAGACAGCACAATTGACATAATATGATCACTGTGCTGGAAGATCTGAAATTGAATATTCTCACAATCCACCTCTATCATTTGCTGGCCGTTTATATGTTTAAAGGCTGACTTTGTTAAGTCGTCTGACTTTGCTATCCCCAGATGCTTACAGTAGTTCTCCTTCCAGGAGGAGACGTCGTTCTCTCCTGTACTCTGTATTTCGTCCACAGATCACAATTTTTACCGTACCCATCTGGAAATTATCACTTAAAAATCATTTTATTTGTTCATACCCAGTCGAAAATTATTTAAAACCGTTTCCCACAAGATGTTTGTGGTATGAGTCTGTAATATCCAAGACTGTAATGTCCTCGATTGCTTCACAGTTCGCGACCACCACCACCTCCTCCTCGACAGTATTTTCCTTCCTAGTTGGCTCTGTTTGCTGCCGACTGAGCGGAAATTGGTCCCAGAATCTAATTAGTTCTCTGACCTGCGATGGGTTATTTCCAGGGTGATTTCCTGTTATAATGTTACTATTTGATGCTCTCCATAACTGGGTAGACTGAAGTCTCCAAGGAAGACGATATTCGACACCTGGCTCTCTAGATTATACAAGCAATTTCATATTTCGTAAAGTGCCCAACCGTTTAGGAGCTCTATACATACAAGTTCCTCTTTCATATACACACCCGGTTAGGGAGCCGGTCGGCCGAGCGGACAGCACGCTGGACTTGTGATCCTGTGGTCCTGGGTTCGATCCCAGGTGCCGGCGAGAAACAATGGGCAAAAGTTTCTTTCACCCTATGCCCCTGTTACCTAGCAGTAAAATAGGTACCTGGGTGTTAGTCAGCTGTCACGGACTGCTTCCTGGGGGTGGAGGCCTGGTCGAGGACCGGGCCGCGGGGACACTAAAGCCCCGAAATCATCTCAAGATAACCCCTACTCCTCCACTTGATCTATTTACTCTATCACATCTATATAACTGATATTTTGGGTTTCTGCGAATGCTTCAGATATTGATTTGGACTTTATTAGGAGGCCATTTATGAGCGCAATTTTATTTCTCGATTTTAACTTTTGGCCTTACATGTTGGTACCCACAAGTCTCTGTGTTGTGTCTCACGGCTGGTACACTCTGAGAATTATCTTTTCACTCCTTCCTGTGTGCTGTACCTTCAGCGACGAGTCGTCCAACACCCGCATTATCTAAACACCTGCCCCAACACCCGCATTATGTAAACACCTGCCCCAACACCCGCATTATCTAAACACCTGCCCCAACACCCGCATCATGGACCCACAACCTCTACATTACATAAAACACATGATAAACAACAATACACAATTAACATTCACCCAAAACACTTATAAAGAGAAAAAAAACAATAACAAGAAACAATAATAGAAATACAATAATACAATAACCTGCAACTACAACAGGTCTCAGAAATAACGTCTTAACAACCCGTCCTCTCCAAAAGCACATCGCATTTTGGACGTCTAACTCCCCCAACGTCAAAATTTGACGTACTATAACTCAAAGAGTGACGCGCAAAATTGACGGGCTGTTCCGTTTTCTATTTGTGAGTCCTCGGTTAGGTTAGGTTAGGTTAGGTTCGGGTAGTACATAAGCTTCGTGACGTTGTGACTACTCGAGAGGACGGGCGTTATGAACTAAGAACCCTAACCCACTGTAGCTGGGATACGAGGACTAGGAGCTGGGATACGAGGACAGGGAGCTGGGATACGAGGACAGGGAGCTGGGATACGAGGACAGGGAGCTGGGATACGAGGACAAGGAACTGGGATACGAGGACAAGGAACTGGGATACGAGGACTAGGAGCTGGGATACGAGAACTAGGAACTGGGATACGAGGACTAGGAACTGGGATACGAGGACAGGGAGCTGGGATACGAGGACAGGGAGCTGGGATACGAGGACAGGGAGCTGGGATACGAGGACTAGGAGCTGGGATACGAGGACAGGGAGCTGGGATACGAGGACAGGGAGCTGGGATACGAGGACTAGGAGCTGGGATACGAGGACTAGGAGCTGGGATACGAGGACTAGGAGCTGGGATACGAGGACTAGGAGCTGGGATACGAGGACTAGGAGCTGGGATACGAGGACTAGGAGCTGGGATACGAGGACTAGGAGCTGGGATACGAGGACTAGGAGCTGGGATACGAGGACTAGGAGCTGGGATACGAGGACTAGGAGCTGGGATACGAGGACTAGGAGCTGGGATACGAGGACTAGGAGCTGGGATACGAGGACAGGGAGCTGGGATACGAGGACTAGGAGCTGGGATACAAGAATGGAGTGAAGGAACCATGTCCATCTACTTGCACCATCGGGGATCGAACGCCGACTCTACAAGAAGCAAAGCCGTTGCCCTACCGACCAGTACAAGCCGATGGGCAGGAAAACGGTAAATAACAAATGTTTGCTAAATTATATTCACACAATACTGAGTAAAGACGTGAAGATGAAGGCTAATAAAGATGGATGACAGGAGAGCGGAAGAGCAGAGTGAGAAGAGTGAAAGTGGCAGCAGTATATTAGAAAGTGACAACACACACACGGAAGAAAGAGAGTAGTGTGAGGAGGAGGAGAGACAGAGAGGGGAGAGAGACAGAGAGGGTGAGAGTAGTGAGAGGAGGGTAGAGAGAAGGGAAGGGAGTAGAGTGCAAGAAGAGTGAATGTGTATACTGACCTGTGCGGGGAGAATTGGCTACACTGACGTCGCTGCACTCTGCAGAGGTGCCCCCGTCCACGCTGATTACTGTGGGTGAGAGAGACTCTTGGTTAGTGTCTCATCTCGTACCTCTCACACTCAGTAATGTCTCATGTCTTACCAGAGTCACACTCAGTAGTGTCTCGTGTCTTAACAGAGTCACACTCAGTCTCATATTTGGGTTAAGCTGGGCCGTAGCTCATAACAGGGCTCCAAGCTTGTGGCCAGCTTGGACACGCGAGAGATGGGGTGGTTGATAGCCTGCACTATCTAGTCCACGTGTTATCACGAGTGCTACATATCACTCTGATGTAAACACTCATTATCTGCGCTAGTACCCGGTAACCACAGCTGTCGACACCACTGGTTGCAACCCCCCTGGTGCCCTGTATTATGTTTTGTACCCTGTATTATGTGTTAGGTTTAGGTTCTCATTTTTACCGTACCTGAGTACCTGGAATTTATCACTGTTAAACATCATGTTATTTTCTGCTGCCCAGTCGAAAACTTTATTAATATCTGATCGTAGATTTTCAATGTCTTCAGCAGAGGTAATTTTCATGCTGATTTTTGTGTCATCTGCAAAGAATGACACGAAGCTGTGACTTGTATATTCGTCTATATCTGATATGAGAATAAGGAAAAGCAGTGGTGCAAGGACTGTATCCTGAGGTACAGAGCTTTTAACTGCGCTTGGGCTCGATTTTATATGGTTGACTTACTTTTTGTGTTCTGTTCGACAGAAAACTGAGTATCCAGCGTCCCACTTCACCAGTTATTCCCATTGACCTCATTTTGTGTGCTATCACTCCATGGCCACATTTATCGAATGTCTTTGCAAAATCCGTGTATACCACATTTGCATTCTCTTTTTCTTCTAATGTCTCAGTGAATTTGTTGTAGTGGTTAAGTAGCTGTGAGAGGCATGATCTTCCCGCTCTAAATCCATGTTGGCCTGGGTTGTTGAGGTGATTGGTCTCCATGAAACTAGTGACCTGACTCCTGATCACTCTCAAATACTTTTATTATGTGGGACGTTAGTGCAACTGGTCTATAATTCTTTGCCAATGCTTTGCTCCCACCCTTGTGTAGAGGGGCTATGTCTGCTACTTTAAGTGCATCTGGTATCTCCCCCGTGTCCAAGCTCTTCCTCCACACTATACTGAGTGCCTGTGCTACCGGCACTTTGCATTTCTTTATAAATATTGAATTCCACGAGTCTGGACCCGGGGCCGAGTGCATGGGCATGTTGTAAATTTCTCTTTCAAAATCTGCCACGTTCGTGTTGATATCAGTTATATTTACAGGTGTTTGGATATCATGCATAAAGAGGTTGTCCGGATCTTCCACTTTCATGCTGTTTATCGGAGTGCTAAACATGTCCTCATACGGCTTTTTAGGATTTCACAAATTTCTTTGTCATCCTCAGTGTATGAACCGTCACTGGTACGAATAGGTCCAATACTGGCAATGATTTTTGCTTTTGATTTAGCATGTGATGAAATATTTTGGGTTTTTCTTTATTTTTTGAATTGCTTTCTGTTCAATTGCCTTTCTTCAATCTGATATGAATGCTTCAGTCTCTGTTCGATTTCTTCAATCTCCCTGTTTAAATTATTCCTTCTCTGTATAGAGTCGTGTCTGCTTAAGCATTTCCGTTAATTTTTTTCCTTCTTTTGTAATGTCGTCTGCGTTCTTTCTACATTGGACATCTTTCTGGCTTTCCTCAAAGGAACATGTTTCAGACTTCATAGGCTTCAGAAGTCAGTTTTTCTATTCCTTGTGTAGGGATTTTATTACTTAGAACATTTTCCCATTGAATGTTTGTAAGTTCCCTGTTTATTTTCTCCCAGTCCATCCTTTTAATATTTAAATTGAATTTATTGAATAACCCTTCTCGCTTGTTGTTTCTCGTGGGCCTACTACCGTTATTAATGTTAGTTTGCACTTCAATGAGCTTGTGGTCCGAGTACGTAGTGTCTGAGACAGTAATGTCTCTGATTAGCTCATCATTGTTCGTGAATATCAGGTCCAGCGTGTTCTCGTTCCTAGTTGGTTCTGTAATCTGCTGACTGAGCGAGAATTTGTCACAGAATCTCAGTAGTTCTCTGACCTGTGGTTGGTTATTTCCAGGTTGATTTCCTACTATAATGTTATTGTTTACTATTCTCCAAACTAGGTAGATTGAAGTCTCCAAGGAAGATAATATCTGGTACTGGGTTTGCTAGGTTATCAAGGATATTCTCTATTTTGTGGATCTGTTCAGTGAATTCCTCAACTGTTGCATCTGGTGGTTTGTATATTAGAATAATAATTATTTATATTGTCTACCTTGATTGAAAGTACCTCTACCACCACCTCATTAGTCGAGTTCAGGAGCTCTGTGTATGCCAGTTCCTCTTTAATATACAGATCTACTCCTCCACTTGACCTAATTACTCTGCCACATCTATATAGAGTATAATTTGGGATCCAGATTTCACTATGTAGTCCTCTGTGTGGGTTTCTGTAAATGCATCAAATATCGAGTTCGATTCTATTAGAAGGTCATTTATGAACTTAACCTTATTTATTTTGATTTTAGGCCTTGTACTATATGAATAAATGCAAATATGAATGATTTCCCATATTGTACTCACCTATTTGTGCTACCGGGGGTTGAGCTCTGGCTCTTTGGTCCCGCCTCTCAACTGTCAATCAACAGGTGTACAGGTTCCTGAGCCTATTGGGCTCTATCATATCTACACTTGAAACTGTGTATGGAGTCAGCCTCCACCACATCACTGCCTAATGCATTCCATTTGTCAACTACTCTGACACTAAAAAAATCTTTCTAATATCTCTGTGACTCATTTGGGCACTCAGTTTCCACCTGTACTCACCTAATTGTGCTTGCGGGGGTTGAGCTCTGGCTCTTTGGTCCCGCCTCTCAACCGTCAATCAACTGGTGTACAGGTTCCTGAGCCTACTGGGCTCTATCATATCTACACTTGAAACTGTGTATGGAGTCAGCCTCCACCACATCACTTCCTAATGCATTCCATTTACTAACTACTCTGAGACTGAAAAAGTTCTTTCTAATATCTCTGTGACTCATTTGGGCACTCAGTTTCCACCTGTGTGTCACTTCTGGTGGGTGTCACTTCAAGTACGGGTGTTGTATGGTGTAGTACCTGTGTGCTTGTTGATGACTTGTACTCCAGTCTTGTGGATACCTCCCTCCCTCCCTCTCTGTAATCCTGAAGTGGTTCTGTCTGACTGTTCGTCTCCCTTGTATGTTCTATGTTTCTGCCTTCCTCTAAAAAATTTCCAGTAATATAATGATCTTCCCTTCTATAATACTGTGTACCTCTCACGTGGAATTCCGGGCACTGAAGAGTGTAACATTTTTTGTCACTAATTGAAAATTTACATAGTATATAAGAATATTTAAGTATACTTCCACCCTATAAATATAGGGCGGAAGATAAGTATAGGTATATAGATAAGTATAAGTATAGATAAGTATAAGTATAGGATGGTAGTATAACCACAGTTAACCAACAGTTAACGACGTCAACCACAGAAGGGAGCAGTTAAAGAGGTGGAGGGAATGTATGCCCCGGGGCACGCGACACAGTGGCTCAGGGTACACCCGTCACAAGACCAAGTCCAGGAATCGTAGCTGCGAAACCTGTACATCTTTCATTAATCGTGGCGGCTGTGTTTACATTTACTGAACAGTTTACGAGCTCATAAACTTCACAACCCAAGAGTATTGTTATAGACAACCTCGTAGTGCTTCGGAACTCAAAACTGTTTATTTCAACAAAGTCGCTATTATGGAAAGATGTAGTGGTTTGGTAAGTTGTGTGGGGGCTCCTGCTGGGGGGGGGGTGTTGTGGTGGCTCCTGCTGGGGGGGGGGGTGTTGTGGTGGCTCCTGCTGGGGGGGGGGTGTTGTGGTGGCTCGTGCTGGGGGGGGGTGTTGTGGTGGCTCCTGCTGGGGGGTGTTGTGGTGGCTCCTGCTGGGGGGTGTTGTGGTGGCTCCTGCGGGGGGGGGGGGTGTTGTGGTGGCTCCTGCTGGGGGGGTGGGTGTTGTGGTGGCTCCTGCTGGGGGGGGGGGTCAAACTCCCTCAAAGTCCCCGGAAATTACGAAGAAAGGTATAGTGGAATTTAGGCTGGCGACCAAGGCCTGGGGCATGATTACATCACACGCCTCTCCTGTCATTAGACCCCGTATGTGTCATGCGTGTCAGCCGGCGCCATTAATACATTGTGTCATGTGAGACATCCGGGACACAGCACACACCCAAGGCCTCAGGAGACACAAGCAGTCATGGTGACCTCCCTCGCTGGCAGCCGCCGCCACTACCTGCACGCAATGGCTGCCAACATATTTTTGTATTTCGGTTCATTTACTATGCACCCTATACCCGTCCTGTGGGCGGTAGTGGACGTTACTGTCAGCAGTATTGGACGCCATACCCAGCCTGTGAGGGGTAGTGGACGCTATACCCATCCTGTGAGGGGTAGTGGACGCCATACCCATCCTGTGAGGGGTAGTGGACGCCATACCCATCCTGTGAGTGGTAGTGGACGCCATACCCATCCTGTGAGGGGTAGTGGACGCTATACCCAGCCTGTGAGGGGTAGTGGACGCCATACCCATCCTGTGAGGGGTAGTGGACGCCATACCCATCCTGTGAGGGGTAGTGGACGCTATACCCATCCTGTGAGGGGTAGTGGACACCATACCCATCCTGTGAGGGGTAGTGGACGCCATACCCATCCTGTGAGTGGTAGTGGACGCCATACCCATCCTGTGAGGGGTAGTGGACGCTATACCCAGCCTGTGAGGGGTAGTGGACGCTATACCCATCCTGTGAGGGGTAGTGGACGCCATACCCATCCTGTGAGGGGTAGTGGACACCATACCCATCCTGTGAGTGGTAGTGGACACCATACCCATCCTGTGAGGGGTAGTGGACGCTATACCCAGCCTGTGAGGGGTAGTGGACACCATACCCATCCTGTGAGGGGGGTAGTGGACACCATACCCATCCTGTGAGGGGTAGTGGACGCTATACCCATCCTGTGAGGGGGTAGTGGACGCCATACCCATCCTGTGAGTGACAATGGACATGTGAGCAGAAAAGTCTAGACACACACATATCGGGGTCCGGGAGCTGAACTTCAGTGTTCTACAGCCTAGCAAATTGACATTTATGGTTTACTAATTACAGGTGTTATTACCTGTAATGTATGAAAACTTCACAAGGGAAGTAATAGTAATGTGGCAAGAGCGTCCCAGTGTGTAGTTGAACCCTATGTGCCACATAGAGGCTGAGGTGCCACATATCCTACCCGGCCAAATTATGTATATATATATATATATATATATATATATATATATATATATATATATATATATATATATATATATATATATATATATATATATATATATATATACAAATTATAATAATTTTATATTTTCAGAAGGGCATAGCGTTTTTTAACGTCAATACAGTATACCGAAAAACAACTTTTTCGGTATACTGTTACTTATCCATTATATATGCATTAATTTAAGTTCAAAATAATATCATATATTTTGCTTTAATATATAAGTAATAATCAACTTTTTCGATTACGTTAAAACATAGGCGAGATATTCAATGGAAAGTCATGTTTGTATTGCTTATTTCTTTGTTTCAGACCAGTTTGGTGCGCATGCGCGCATGTACAGCATTTGTTAAACAATATACAGAAAATTAATCCAATTATTGTTAAATCTTACGAAAAAATACAATGATTTTCATCATTTGTTTTGGAAACAAGTTTTCATATGCATTTTAACGATGAAAATGAGCAGAAATCTCATTTTGGGATTTAGACAAATTGAATTTGACCGTTTGATGTCGCTTTTTACATTTTGAAGTTTTCATTAATAATTCTTTATATAAAATATAATTTTGTTAGTATATTTGTTATACACTAGCGTATAACATAGTATGTCGTATGCTAGCACATTTGTGTATACGTAAGCCCCAAGGCCAGTCGCTTGGGGCTAGCCCCACTCAACTTTGCAGGGTAATTTGTCAGTGTATGGGAGTGACATAGGCAGGTGGATGTGACCCGCCAGGTATAAGGAGTAGGGGCTCCTCTTGTCACTCCCAGCGAATCCTGCCATCTCGAAAATTAGGGTTTCGATTCCCAGAGAATTTGACAGTTTTTATTTGTTTATAATGCGGCATTCTGAGAGAAAGAGTGGAAGAAGAGAGAGGGGAAGGGAGAGGAGGGAGAGAGGAGAGGAGGGAGAGAGGAGAGGAGGGAGAGAGGAGAGGAGGGAGGGAGAGAGGAGAGGAGGGAGAGAGGAGAAGAGGGAGAGAGGAGAGGAGAGGAGGGAGAAAGAAGGAGAATGGGAAGAGAGGAGGGATGAGAGAGAGGAATGGGGAAGGGAAATCATATGGAGGGGGGAGGGGTGGGGTGAGAGAGGAGAGATAGGGAGGTGGAGGAAGTGACCCGGGCACCGCCGGATATCCCCATCTAGTTTATAAGTATATAAAAAGCTCACAAGGGGATACAGTGAGAACAATTCCTACCCTACATGACATGAGCCAACCCTTAAGTCTCCACACACTATCCCTCCAGCACTCACACTTGGAATCAGTAAAGTGCTTCTGATAATGGCCACCACTTTGGAAGCAACACTTCACATACAATCCTTCATCAATACACGATTGTGTTGTTAGGATCAAATCAACACAAGGGGATATTCTCAGTTATCGCACGGAAGCCATTGAAGAACCCCGCAAAAAAAAAAATAATATCGTGAAAGTCAAAGCGTGTCCCCGGTTCAAGGCTCCCCCTATCAGGAGCGGCTAATGAAGACCTGCAAGGGAGCGAGATTGATAAAACTGTTTAAGACTATGATCAGTTTAAGGTGCCGCTCTTCTCCGTGGTAGACCATTACACATCTCTAGCAAACAGGTAATAATATACCTATTGAAATTGAAATAAGTTTATTGAGGTAAAATACACACAAAGGGATGAGGTAGCTCAAGCTATTCTCACCCCGTTCAGTACATCGTGTTAATACATACATACATAGACACACATCATAAGCCATAAACGTATTACCGAACATTCCGAGAGATAAACATATACATTTCCTCCTATATTCTCCTATATATATATCTATATTCTCCAGCAGCTCAGTAGTGTAGTGTTTGTGGGTGTATGACGGGTGGTAGAGCACCTGTAGTCACCTCTCAATCTGAACTACAACAACTCCCTCGGCTACGAGGGAGCCGGTCGGCCGAGCGGACAGCACGCTGGACTTGTGATCCTGTGGTCCTGGGTTCGATAACAGGCGCCGGCGAGAAACAATGGGCAGAGTTTCTTTCACCCTATGCCCCTGTTACCTAGCAGTAAAATAGGTACCTGGGTGTTAGTCAGCTGTCACGGGCTGCTTCCTGGGGGTGGAGGCCTGGTCGAGGACCGGGCCGCGGGGACACTAAAGCCCCGAAATCATCTCAAGATAACCTAACGACTATGACTCAGGTGAGAGAATAGAGATGTGTCCACGAGAAACTTTCAAGAGGTTTAGAATATTTGAAATCAAGAGAAACCAATCATAAGTGTAAAACACGGGATACAAATAGAGATTTCATTAACTATGAGACTGATACTCCACAGGCAGCGGACTGAGGGAAAGCCACTTGTGCACAAGTTGCTCTTGAGTGCACACATGTTCATACTTAACTTACACATCAACAGCCAACATAACTAATCAAACCAGTGAGTTGATAGTGATATTGGAGCCACGAGGGCTCATATCCGGGATGTGAGTATACAGGAGCGGCCCGAAGCTTCCTGTTGTGATGCTCTCCAAAAACTTGGTCATCCCAGCGATACGCTGAGTACAGGTATCCTCAGCCACACAAGGTGTTGAGTACAGGTATCCTGAGCCACACAAGGTGTTGAGTAATGGTATCCTGAGCTACACAAGGTGTTGAGTACAGGTATCCTGAGCTACACAAGGCGTTGAGCAATGGTATCCTGAGCTACACAAGGCGTTGAGCAATGGTATCCTGAGCTACACAAGGTGTTGAGTAATGGTATCCTGAACTACACAAGGCGTTGAGTAATGGTATCCTGAACTACACAAGGCGTTGAGTAATGGTATCCTGAGCTACACAAGGTGTTGAGTAATGGTATCCTGAACTACACAAGGTGTTGAGTACAGGTATCCTGAGCTACACAAGGTGTTGAGTACAGGTATCCTGAGCCACACAAGGTGTTGAGTAATGGTATCCTGAGCTACACAAGGTGTTGAGTACAGGTATCCTGAGCCACACAAGGTGTTGAGTAATGGTATCCTGAGCTACACAAGGTGTTGAGCAATGGTATCCTGAGCTACACAAGGCGTTGAGTAATGGTATCCTGAACTACACAAGGCGTTGAGTAATGGTATCCTGAACTACACAAGGCATTTCTGTTTAACAAAACATCCACCTATCCCTCCCCCCCCCCCCGGGCCGCGAGGACACTGAAAACCCCGAAATCATCTCAAGATAACCTCAAGATAACCACCCTGGGTATCCCACCCAGGGTGGTGGGATAACCAGGGTCATGAATGGGATAACCACCCTGGTTATCCCATTCATGACCCTAGAGCACCCTTGCCAGCCTGTCCTCCCCCACTAAGCACTGTGGACTATGTGTGGCATCTCCACTCATCACTGGCCCTTCAGTGTAATAATAATCTTGCTGGGGCCTGAGAGGAACGCTGTTTTGCAAGACAGCCTCAGCCCACAGGGAGGGAAGGCCGAGGGGAGAGCAGCAAGGCAGCTACTGCTTTATGTAAACCTGCCTAGCTGCCTGCCTTGTTGGCTGGCTGGCTGGCTGGCTGGCTGGCTGGCTGGCTGGTTGGCTGGCTGGCTGGCTGGCTGGCTGGCTGGCTGCCTGCCTGCATGCCTGGCTACCTGCCTGCCTACCTGCTTGCCTGCCTGCATGCCTGGCTACCTGCCTGCCTACCTGCTTGCCTGCCTGCATGCCTGGCTACCTGCCTGCCTACCTGCTTGCCTGCCTGCATGCCTGGCTACCTGCCTGCCTGCCTGGCTACCTGCCTGGCTACCTGCCTGCCTGCCTGTCTGCCTAGTTGCAGGCTACACGCACACAATTGATAACAGCATGCAAGTTTCTATGCAGAATTATCCAATTGAAAATCATTGATAACAATAGTGAGGACGTATTATGGGACGAAGCCGCGTCCCTGGAATCTTCAGGCGCATGCACTACCGACCTCACCATGATGGAAACACGTGCGACGTGATCTAAACAGCTAACATACTCCAGAGGTGCAGGTTCAAGCCCATCGTAGGACCTCAATATTTTATCATGGAAACATTTGTCTTATGTTCCCTATACGGAGAATGAGCGCGGGAGAGAACGCTGGCAATTGGGAATACACATGAGTAACGAACAAACCAAAACTATCATAAATATACTGATTTGTAAAATGAACAAATCCACAAGGGCCATGATGAGGGTTCGAACCTACGTCCAAGAGGTTCGATACCCTCACGTGTAATGCAGGGTGAAGAGGTAGAATAGCTTATTGGCAGAGGTCGGGTGCATGAGGGGAAATTGTGTAAAACCCTGGCTTGTGTCTCGGAGAGGCTGCAGGATCCGTGTGAGGTCAAGTTGAACTCCCGGTTGCAATTCTTTTTCCATGTCGTAGTTCAGTCGATTAAGGCAGCGTCTGGGATCCTCTCGGACGTAGGTTCGAACCCTCGTCACGGCCCTTGTGGATGTGTTCATTTGATGCATCACGCTATTGTGATTTCTGTGTGTAATATTTATTTGTATGTAACTATAAGAATATAGAAACAAATTAATTGGTTTAAACTACTAATGGTTGGAAAGACAGGGCTTAGGTGAGGTGAGGGTGGAAGTACAAGGAGGTGAGTACACGGCACCGCTCCTGTGCCAGATAAGTCCACTACGGGCTCACCATAGCCCGTGCTACTTGAAACCTGTTCCGAGTAGCTGAATCTATAACAACAACAACAACAACATGCAGTACACACACGAGCCACAGCACAGAGACTAGGCACAGAGCCACAGCACAGAGACCTCTGCCGCCGGCCAGGCCGCACTCTCTCAGTTGACAAGTCCATGTACCGGGCGTCACTCCGTGTACCGGGCGTCACTCCGTGTACCGGGCGTCACTCCGTGTACCGGGCGTCACTCCGTGTACCGGGCGTCACGCCGCGACGTGCCAGACACAACCCACCACCACCTTCAGGTTACCTTGAGGTGACTCCCAGGATCAGTGACCCCGTGGCCCGCTCCCTCACCACGCCCTCCTGGTTGACGGTCTGATCAATCACACTGTTACACGCCGCTGCTCGCAGACTGACGTATGTGAATCACGGGGTATCCTTTGGAGGTGTTTATCAAATTGCCTCTTGAACGCCGCTAGAGATGGGCATGTTATGCTCGTATATTTTGGGAAGGCGAATTTTTTATTAACACATTTAGTTACATATATACAGCTGCCCTAGACTATATATAACACTGTAGCTCAGGTGTTCCAGCAGCAACACTGTAGTGTTCCAGCAGCAACACTGTAGCCCTGGTGTTCCAGCAGCAACACTGTAGCTCTGGTGTTCCAGCAACAACACTGTAGCTCTGGTGTTCCAGCAGCAACACTGTAGTGTTCCAGCAGCAACACTGTAGCTCTGGTGTTCCAGCAACAACACTGTAGCTCTGGTGTTCCAGCAGCAACACTGTAGTGTTCCAGCAGCAACACTGTAGCTCTGGTGTTCCAGCAACAACACTGTAGCTCTGGTGTTCCAGCAGCAACACTGTAGTGTTCCAGCAGCAACACTGTAGCTCTGGTGTTCCAGCAACAACACTGTAGCTCTGGTGTTCCAGCAGCAACACTGTAGTGTTCCAGCAGCAACACTGTAGCTCTGGTGTTCCAGCAACAACACTGTAGCTCTGGTGTTCCAGCAGCAACACTGTAGTGTTCCAGCAGCAACACTGTAGTGTTCCAGCAGCAACACTGTAGCTCTGGTGTTCCAGCAACAACACTGTAGCTCTGGTGTTCCAGCAGCAACATTGCAGTGTTCCAGCCGCCAGCCACGTTGCTAGGGAGGTACAGTTTTCCAGATATAAATCACCGGTGTTGTGCAGCTTTTAGAAAACTATTTTAATTCCCGCCTGAATAATATTTATATCGTGTAAATATAGTGAACAGTAAATAGGTACCTGGGAGTTAGTCAGCTGTCACGGGCTGCTTCCTGGGGGTGGAGGCCTGGTCGAGGACCGGGCCGCGGGGACACTAAAAAGCCCCGAAATCATCTCAAGATAACCTCAAGATAGCCAAGCCAAGTGCTTGGGGTCTCTCCTGACGCAGTGATGTGACGCAAGACGAAGGAGGATGAACCGCTTGTCTGCCATCCACTCGTCTAACCGTCCTAACGCGGGGGTCCGCCTGGTTACAGCCCGCGCCCCAAGCTGTTGAGTTACGCAACTCCCCGCCGCCGCCGCCGCCAGCCGGAGTGCTGGGCGCCCACGGCGGTGGCAGACTTGGGCGTCGAGGGTTACAATGCCCAGGAACTACTCCACCACCATATTATATGTTAATTTCTACAGCAGTCACAGCATTCGGGTATAGGCTGAAAACTGTCATAGATGTTAGGTTGAGGCTCCTGGTCCCTGGCAGCCCCAGCCTGTGTGAGGGGGGTTACATTGGCCTCACTCCCATACACTGGTCACCTGGGGACGTGATCGAGGGCCACGCCAGGTGATGTATGGAGCCCCTTAGGTGTAGGAGACAAGAGTCAGGAACACACACGTTGTTGTTTTATTAACTTAATGATAATTGTTAACAGAATGCTTGCAAATATAATGTGATTGAACGTCATGACAAAGCGAGCACTCACTGGCAGTATCTCTCACCCCTCCCCCCCTCTCACACATTCCTTCACGTTCTCTCTCTCACTATTTCTTAACGCCCACCGCGCCATTACACATGGAAAAGGAATTCATTGAGGATGAGTGACGCCTTATCTACAACTGTTAGCATTGTTTCTTGTGTAGTCTAGCTCCCCCCCCCCTCCCGGTGGGGGGCAGTATCCAAGCACCCCACCACCATCTGACCTCTGCACCAAGAGTAACGCCAGAACGAAGACTGTAAAGCTACGAAGGTGGGTTAATGAAACCAAATATTATAAATCTAGAGGAGAGAAGAAACGGGCGGGACATGATCATAATATAAAAGATACTGATGGGGAATAAACACGATAGACAAGAACAATCTCTTTAAAATTAAAAAACTGGGACATAAATGGAAGCCGAGTCTAAGAATGGTAAGGAAGTATTCGTGTCATTAACATGTCATCTTGAGATTCTTGAGGTTATCTTGAGATGATTTCGGGGCTTTAGTGTCCCCGCGGCCCGGTCCTCGACCAGGCCTCCACCCCCAGGAAGCAGCCCGTGACAGCTGGCTAACACCCAGATACCTATTTTACTGCTAGGTAACAGGGGCATAGGGTGAAAGAAACTCTGCCCATTATTTCTCGCCGGCGCCCGGGATCGAACCCGGGACCACAGGATCACAAGTCCAGCGTGCTGTCCGCTCGGCCGACCGGCTCCCCCAATCGGTGTTGATCAAGATAATTTATTGTTAATTAAAATAAATCCCGTATGAGGCTATTTAAGAACACACACCTGTCAACACACCTGACAACACACCCGCCACAATGTTTCAATCATCCCGAAATAATAATCATCATCTCGGTGGTAAGGGTAATGATGCCTATTAAGACAATGACGCTCATTTGCATTTTCAATTAGTGAATATTCGGCGGCGCCGCCACACCTGCCCCACACACCCGTCACACACCTGTCAGGCGCGCCTCGACTAACAATAGAGCCGTGATCGATGAGAGACGGGCCGCAGGTCAACACATTACCCATCACCCATGTGTAATGGGTGTAGCAACAGGACTGTTGATCAACCCGTCCTATCACCTAATACATCCCATCCCAAATCCTTATCCTGACCCCTTCCAAGTGCTATATAGTCGTAATGGCTTGGCGCTTTCCCCCCTGTTAATTCTCTATCTCTAATACGTCAAACTCTCTACGGAATCGACCAATCCGTTAAAATTACGACGTATTAGAACCCACTAAAGCACCGTGATATTGACGCAGGTAAAACGGTTTCAATTTTTAAGGCGCGGCAAATGGAGAGAACGAGGGTTGGTTAATCAGAATAATCATGGTCCTATATCCGTGTCTACTGGGAGCTGGTTCTAGCTCTTGGGCCCCAGAGGTAGATACGTAGTAGAAAGTGGTGTTGGTGGACATGCACTGACAAGTCAATATTTGTAATATTATGAACAGCTTAAAATCTTCATGGGCAAAAACCGACATTTCACCTGCACCGACTTCACTGGGGGTTGTCGTGAGAGACAGTCACCTTAAGGTGGGGAAGTATTGACAATGGGGCTGGCCTCAACCCCGCCTATGACAATACCCTAACACCCACCGGTCACACTGCAAAGTTCACTGAGGCTAGACACAAGCGACTGGCCTCCAACCTACTTGTATTTATGTAGGTAGGTTAGATTGGCATTTTAAAAGCACTACAATCACCTTGTGTGGTTGATTGTTCAATAAATCCCTGAACTATATGTTTAACACATCTCTCACTCTGTCCATGGAGGACAGAAGAAAATGTATATATGCTGGTTAGCATTGTAAATGTGTGGCCACGTCTGTGGTAGAAAATAATAATAATAATAAATTATTTAATTATATGCAAGAACAATTCCAAAAAACACACAACTCTTTTATGCTCAAGTATCCACGTAGCAAAAAAAAATTAAAGGGAAATTGCTAAACGTATTCGAGTTTCATTGTCTGGGAATAGCCTATCCCCTATTCAATTACGGCAACTCCATTAATCCATATTATGTTTATTGGTCTTACTACAATCAGGTGTAGTGGGGTATATAATCCCAAACCCATGTCTTATCTCTTTACGGGCTATTCATGCCCGTGCCACCTCTTGGGTGGCTTAATCTTCATCAATCAATCTTATCTCTGTGACGTATAATCTAATGTACAAATTGTAAGTGCCCAAATGAATCCTACTCTCAGACTCTCAAATTCCTTGATAGTGTTGAAACTCGAAAACGTTTGAAATTTTCCTTTAATTTGTTCTTGTGGATACTTACGTATATTGTATATGACAATGTCTGACCACAAAGGAAAATGAGACGAGGAATTCCTTAAGTACTTTCGTATTACTCAATACATCATCATAAGGGTGAATATTACAAGTCAGAGGAGGCAAATGAGGTGAAAAACTCATTTATATATTATTTATATATACTGTGTATATAAACAACAAAATAAAATGAAAGTGAGCACGAGCAGTGACTGGTGATGAGACAACCCGTTCTCGCAAATTTAATAAGTCAATATTGACTTATTAAATATGTGCATAGGTGACATACTTAACATAATAGTTTCCCTTGAAAAGCTTCATAGAAAACACCGACCTTACCTAACCTACTTAGTATGTTAAGATAAGCATCTTATTGCTTCGTAATTACAATTACTACCTAACCTATACCTATAATAGGTTAAGTAACAATTGTAATTACGAAGCTATAAGATGCTTATTTTAACATACTAAGTAGGTTAGGTAAGGTTGGTGTTTTCTATGAAGCTTTTCAAGGGAAACTATTATGTTTAGTATGTCACCTATGCACGCAACTAATAAGTCAATATTGACTTATTAAATTTGCGAGAACGGGTAGGATGAGAGCAGGTCAGCAGTGAAACCCAACAAGTGGGAGATATTCACGAGAAACACCGGTGGAGAGTGGCGGCTACCCTGGAGTAACCACAACGGGTACTCTCCTGGTTAAGGGTTGAGTGACGCCACCACTACTCACCCTGGGACACCATACAAGTGTAACTACCACACTGTAACCAAAGTTGGTTAACAGCGTCTCAACAGTGTATCCCAGCTGGTGAGGGGAGTGGAGTGTAGGGGGTGAGGGGAGTGGAGTGTAGGGGGTGAGGGGAGTGTAGTGTAGGGGGTGAGGGGAGTGTAGGGGGTGAGGGGAGTGTAGTGTAGGGGGTGAGGGGAGTGTAGGGGGTGAGGGGAGTGGAGTGTAGGGGGTGAGGGGAGTGGAGTGTAGGGGGTGAGGGGAGTGTAGTGTAGGGGGTGAGGGGAGTGTAGGGGGTGAGGGGAGTGGAGTGTAGGGGGTGAGGGGAGTGGAGTGTAGGGGGTGAGGGGGAGTGTAGTGTAGGGGGTGAGGGGAGTGGAGTGTAGGGGGTGAGGGGGAGTGGAGTGTAGGGGGTGAGGGGAGTGTAGTGTAGGGGGTGAGGGGAGTGTAGGGGGTGAGGGGAGTGGAGTGTAGGGGGTGAGGGGAGTGGAGTGTAGGGGGTGAGGGGGAGTGTAGTGTAGGGGGTGAGGGGAGTGGAGTGTAGGGGGTGAGGGGAGTGTAGTGTAGGGGGTGAGGGGGAGTGTAGGGGGTGAGGGGAGTGTAGTGTAGGGGGTGAGGGGAGTGTAGGGGGTGAGGGGAGTGGAGTGTAGGGGGTGAGGGGAGTGTAGTGTAGGGGGTGAGGGGAGTGTAGGTGGGGAGTGTTGGTGGGGAGTGTAGGTGGGGAGTGTTGGTGGGGAGTGTAGCGGAGTGTTAGGGAGGGGAAAGGAACGTGAGGTAGGGAGGGAGGGAGTTGCAGAGGCCACCCCGGGTCAGGTACTTCACCTTTAACAGTTCTCCTTACCTGTTCTTACCCACCCTCTCCCTACTCCTTCCCTACCATCTCCCCTACTCCCTCCCTACCATCTCCCTTACTCCCTCCCTACCATCTCCCCTACTCCCCACCTCTGGCCACATCCACCCTCCTCCCTACCCCCTCTAACACCGACAT
Source organism: Procambarus clarkii (assembly GCF_040958095.1). Taxonomy (NCBI): domain Eukaryota; kingdom Metazoa; phylum Arthropoda; class Malacostraca; order Decapoda; family Cambaridae; genus Procambarus; species Procambarus clarkii. The sequence goes on from NC_091230.1 coordinate 25,790,989, forward strand.
GTAGACTCTTCAACCCCGTGGGTAGGCGACCGACACACACACACACACACTAGAAACAGTACATATCCTAGTACACACACTCGGTGGGTACTACTACTTATGCTACTCTACACCACTCTGACCACCACACACTGGTGGTGTCCGCCAGGTGAAGTACCCTCCCAGTTTACCCTCATCCACTCTACGTCACCTTCTACAACACCAACACCTTCAACACCTACAATTGTTCTCTGCTTGCGTGTGTGTACTGTATAAAAAAATACGTTGTGTGTACCAGTATACGTAGGTGTGTGTACTGGTATACGTAGGTGTGTACTAGTATACGTAGGTGTGTGTACTGGGATGGGTTATGTGCGCGAGTGCTCAAGTATTTGTATTCGCCTATTTGTGCCTGCAGGATCGAGCGTTGGTTCTTGGACCCCGCCTTTCCATCTGCTGGTTGTCTATTGCAACGACTCCTGGCCCATTTCCCTATCGTATCTACTCTTATTATTATGAATGTAGTTTGCTCTTCTACAACTTGCTCCTTTAGCTCTTTCTACTGTCCCAGTGCGGCGAGACTAAGAGAAAGCTTCAGAACATCTCTGTGATACATCAGAGTCGCAAGCCTCCATGCACTGCCTCTTCTACTATTGTGTGTTTATTGTAAACATTTCAGTTTTTTTTTTCACTGTAAATCCTCAAGAATTGTTTATGCGTCTCTTGTGATGTCCGTCTTCTTTCTGGTATTTTCTAGCGTCTTCAGGTTTAGTTTCTTCTGTCTCTCTTCATACCTCAGCCCTCGGAATGCTGGGACGATCCTTCTTCCAAACTTCTGAAGCTTTCCGAATTTCTTGACCTATTTTTTTAGACGAGTGCCAACATGTACGCGTGTATTTGTACGTGTGTATGTTGGTATGTGTGTACCTGTATGTGTGTACCTGTCTCTCTTCCTGTCCCTCCAGCCCCACCTTTGTACTCGTGTTCCAACCCCCCAACCCCACCACTGTACTCGTGTCCCTGCCCCCACAACCCCACCACTGTACTAGTGTCCCTGCCCCCCCATCCAACCCCACCACTGTACTAGTGTCCCTGCCCCCCATCCAACCCCTACAGGAAGGTGGCCACACACCAACCGTGACTTCCACCTTGAGACACCAGCATCCATCCTCAACACCTCATTACCCGCCTCAACGGCCCACCTTAAAGATGCACTATCCACTCACCGTCTTAATTACTTTCCATTACCAACTAAAAAATTAAATGTATCACACACACACATTATATATATATATATATATATATATATATATATATTGCTAGCGTTATTAATGTTGTTGAGGAATTTGAACTTGATTTGTGAGAGTTTGGTCCACCAGGCTGTTGCTTGGAGCGGCCCGCAGGCCCACATACCCACCACAGCCTGGCTGATCCGGAACTTCTCTTAGAAAACATTCCAGTTTCCTCTTGAAGATGTCCACGGTTGTTCCGGCAATATTTCTTATAGTCGCTGGGAGGACGTTGAACAACCGCGGACCTCTGATGTTTATACAGTGTTCTCTGATTGTGCCTATGGCACCTCTGCTCTTCACTGGTTCAATTCTATGAGGTAGTGGTGAGGTAGAGGTTAGAGGTTGCGTAAGTCGGGGAGGTCTGGTGCCGGCGAATGGACAGGGTTTCTTCTGCTATGATGTCATCTTCCACGTGCTGGGATCTGGGCCACAGTCTTGGTAGCCAGGCAAAATATCTTTATGTTTATTTTAGTTATCTTTTATCTGATGAGGATAGCTTCTAGAATTAGTGTGTGTGTGTATATTCACCTAGTTGTGCTTTTTAATTCCTGCTTTAACGTTTTTTTACACACACACGGGGGGGGGGGGGCGGTGGCTGAGCGGACAGCATGCTGCACGTGTGATCCTGTGGTCCCGGGTTCGATCTCGGGCGCCGGAGAGAAACAGGACAGCGTTCAGGTGTTGTAGGCCTAAGGGTCCGGGTTCGATTCCCAGCCGTGACATAAACAAATGGAGTTCCTTTCACCTGATGCCCGTATTCATCTAACAGGAAATAGGTACCTGTGAGTTAGCTGCTACGGGCTACATCTTAGAGATGTTAAGAGAAATATATGTAGTAAAGATGATAAGAGGAACTTAGCTTAGGACATTATATAACCGACGGTTAGAAACACGGCTAGAGAAGCATGGCTAGTGAAAGCAAAGCTAGGGCTTGCCTACTGCGGAGACGTGCGTGTACCGTCCACCATCGTCCTAGATGGTTGGCTACCGTGGAAGATGGTGTTAAGGCACAGTGACCATTATTAGTGTAGTGGGTGAGGCAGGTGGCGACGTGTGCTGGCTGGCCCACGTTGGCTGCCAATGGTTAAAGTTGTGCTCTCACATACACCCGCGTGTTCGTCCGTGTCTGTTTGTGTTTGTTCATTGATCATGTCATGTTTTGCCTCGTGAAGTTTGTGGTGATGAGTAATACAAGTGGTGACCAATGTGGTGTTGGTAAGGCTTAGCGAGCAGTGACCATCGGCGTCCTCCTGTCACCACCAACTGGTGCTCGAGGCTTGCCTGTCTCTCCCCACCTAACTCTCCACCGTCATCTTATAATGGCGTGTATCCTCTCTTCAAGAGTGACCATTCATCCTGTCATCAAGCGTGAGTGTTTATAGTCTCAAACGGCGCCATTTATATCTACAATACATCATTCTCGCTCCATGCATATTTTCTTAAATCACTGATAAACACATTTTTGATGTGAGTAAATACTTTTTAATTTACCGTCCAGTCCAACTACTTGGGCTGGACGGTAGAGCGACGGTCTCGCTTCATGCAGGTCGGCGTTCAATCCCCGACCGTCCAAGTGGTTGGGCACCATTCCTCGTCCCATCCCAAATCCTTATCCCTTCCCAGTGCTACATAGTCGTAATGGTTTGGCACTTTCTCCTAATAATTCCCTCGGTGCACGCATTGCACTCAAAATGCACGCTCGTACGATTAAATAAAATCACGCACTAATTCTACGCCTTTCTTGGTAATGTAAACATAAGTTTTCCTAGTGTCTTCACGAGAGCAGTCACTAGAAGACAGCGCTCACAACTATCCCACACATCTCAAGTGAGGACCTCGAGGCCAACCCCAACTTGAATGATAACAATACAGCTACTAACTCTTCTCGATAGCAATCCTGGTTCTCTATCTACCTGCACGGTAAATACCCCCTCCCCCCCTCCACCTCTCTAC
>NC_091230.1:25799212-25833130 GCF_040958095.1 Procambarus clarkii
CAAACATAAACAAGGCTAAACTAACTTTAAATAATATGATATATATTTTGCCCGAAAAGACAAGAAGAAAGTAAACAGGTCAATCAAGTTTTGTGTTGATATGACAGTTCAATCCCCGACCGTCCAAGTGGTTGGGCACCATTCCTTTCCCCCGTCCCATCCCAAATCCTTATCCTGACCCCTTCCCAGTGCTATATAGTCGTAATGGCTTGGCGCTTCCTCCTCATAGTTCCCTCCCCCCCCCCCCCTTAAAGGACACAAGTGTTGCCATGTGTCATCAACCTTTACATGTAACAAAATACTTTAATATTGTAGCCTTCCAAAGTTTTATTTATAATTCCTTGGTTGTTATTCTTAATGATAAACATTACTGTAGCACAAAACACAGCTTACTTTCTTAGGAACAGTGTCTACGTTATTCTTACAAGAGTGTGTTTACACGTTTGCTGGCATACGTGTCTTGGCTACTGAGGAGCCTTCAAGTCGCACTCCAAGTGCTGTTTTGAGTCGAGGGGGACGTGACACGTGTATGTGCCCAGCAACAGTAGTCATATATATATATATATATGTCGTACCTAATAGCCAGAACGCACTTCTCAGCCTACTATTCAAGGCCCGATTTGCCTAATAAGCCAAGTTTTCATGAATTAATGTTTTTTCGTCTACCTAACCTACCTAACCTAACCTAACCTAGCTTTTTTTGGCTACCTAACCTAACCTTACCTATAAATATAGGTTAGGTTAGGTTAGGTAGGGTTGGTTAGGTTCGGTCATATATCTACGTTAATTTTAACTCCAATAAAAAAAATTGACCTCATACATAGAGAAAAGGGTAGCTTTATCATTTCATAAGAAAAAAATTATAGTAAATATATTAATTCAGGAAAACTTGGCTTATTACACAAATCGGGCCTTGAATAGTAGGCTGAGAAGTGAGTTCTGGCTACTAGGTACGACATATATATATATATATATATATATATATATATATATATATATATATATATATATATATATATATATATATATGTTTCATTGAATATGACCGCATATTCTGTATTTATTATTTTCTGGTTTAGGGCTTCTATCCCTCTAACTATTTTCTTAGCATCAGGGCTTAATTGAAATAGGAGTTCTCCAAAACTCATTTTCGTACTTTTAAGGTGAAGAAAAGAAGTGATTTACTATAGAGTGTATTACACTTATTTATATAATTTGCACAACGTTTCGAACCTCCATGGTTCATTCTCAAGTGAACAGATCTTACAATACTAGTTGATTTTATACCCGCACTGGGTCAGGTGATAATACAATAACGGTGAAAACATGGGTTATGTTGGTCCAGATGTGATCAAGAGCCGTGGCAGTGCTATCTGTGATTCTAGTAGGTCTAGTGATTAAGGGTATGAGGAAGCAGGAATTCATACAGTTGAGGAAGCTGGCAGCAGAAGGGTTTTCAGGCTCGCAGAGGTCAATATTAAAGTCCCCTGCGATAATTAGATGGTTTTTGTTCGGTCTGTTATCTAGTATTAGATTTCTAAGGTTACAGTTAAAATCGGACACATCAGTGTTAAGAATTTTATAGACTGCACCCACAGTCAGGACAGACTCAGCACCCTTGACTCTGAAACTGGCGAAGATATACTCCCCACAGCAGTCTCTAGTTCTAATTACTTTTAAGCATGTTAGTTCTTGGTGATAGTAAAGAGCAGTACCACGACCTCTCTGAATTGGTCGACATTTGTGAATTGCTGAGTAGTTAGGCAGGTAAAGAGTTGAGTAGTATTCTGTTTTAACCACGTTTCAGTAAGTATAATAAAAGAGAATTTGTTGTCAATAGTTTCAATCAAAGCACTAACATCATCGAAGTGTTTGCTTAGAGATCTTACATTCAAGTTAATTACAGAGATGTTGTGATTATGTGTTGATACATTGTTTACATCATGTGCTGTAAAATATCTGCAATTTTGATCATTAAAGTGATGATTGTCATAGTGGTGATAAGAGGTTTAGTTCTGGGTCTATACTTGTTTGCATAAGGCTGGTTGTAGGAAAACAAGGCAAGAATGGCAATTACAAAATAAAATTTTGATATAAAAGGGGGAAAAAATAAAAAATAAACAAGACTATACAAGACAAACACAAAATGAACAAAAAAAGGAAAATGAGGTAGATTGCTTACAAGTACTCTCAGGTACACTGTAAGTAATAATTTGCATTTTGAGACACAGGCAAAGCCAGGGGTACAATGGAGTATGGCGAGGCTAGGCAATATATATAGTATATGTATATATATATATATTATCTATGTATATATATGTATATATATTATATATGTATATATATTTATGTATATATATTATATTATATATATGCAACTGAAAACTCACACCCCGTTCAGGCTTGTTCACATTATTTATATATATATATATATATATATATATATATATATATATATATATATATATATATATATATATATATATATATATATATATACACCCTCGACCCTTCACCCCTCTGTACCTTTGAGCACTGTACCCTTCACCAGTGTACCGTGCCTGGCTACTATTTGTGGAAGGGGAATTTGTGGGTGTTCTCTTAAGAGGGTGAAGGTCTTAGGGCTGCTTGTGGAATCCTCTTAGTACTGGAGTGAGGTCCCTGGCAGGTCAGCGTATGCCAGAGCTGGTGTGCGCGCGCGCTTACACCCTCTGCCTTTCCTGCCACCTCCCTTCACGGACAATAAAAGTCCAACAATCAATACATTATTAATAACCCCATCAATAACTAATTAATCCAATGAATTTATGTAATGTAAAGGAAACTTCTGATTTTTCTTTATTTTTAGCGAAAGCCTCCGGTTCCTTGGACGAAACAGCTTCCACACTTCTTGAGGTTATCTTGAGATGATTTCGGGGTTTTAGTGTCCCCGCGGCCCGGTCCTCGACCAGGCCTCCACCCCCAGGAAGCAGCCCGTGACAGCGGACTAACACCCAGGTACCTATTTTACTGCTAGGTAACAGGGGCATAGGGTGAAAGAAACTCTGCTCATTGTTTCTCGCCGGCGCCCGGGATCGACCCCGGGACCACAGGATCACAAGTCCAGCGTGCTGTCCGCTCGGCCGACCGGCTCCCACTGTAGTCACAACCTGCACTCAAGAAATACTTTCAGAGCGTCATAAATGATTGCGACCACAGTCTGCCTCTACCACTTATTAACGCATTCCACGTGTTCGCTCCTCTCACCCTGAACACGTTCTTCCCAATACCGCTGTGGGTCACTTGGATAGATTCCACGCCTCTCTTCCCGTGCCAGCCATCCCAAGTGCAATATGTTCCCCTCTCTTTATTCCCCTCGCAAGTTTGTGTGGGAATTATGTGTACCGCAACTTAAAGCGAGCATCCACTGGTCTGAGCAAGCACCCACTGGTCTGAGCGAGCACCGTAACAACCCAACATATAACACTCGTCAGTCTACACAACACAACATATTGATCACCATCACAATACATCTAACCCATCACCCCCCCATTCCCCAACTCGCACTCCTCTCTTCAATCCAAAGCCACTTAAAAAAAAAGCTGTTTGTTCACTTTACAGGTTGCGTAAGGAGCGCTTGCGTGTCCGTCATAGAAATACTCCACCAGGCGTTGCTCGGGCGTGTGTTCACTGATATATTATATTTTTAGCGTTTTGTCTAGATCTTTTGTAAGATTATTTTCGCTGTTAAGTAGTTCCCACTTCATGTTTCTGTACCCGGTACAGGTACAGGCAATATTGTAAACTGAATACTTGTGCTTTCAACATATTTTTCTGCCTAAATATATATACAGTCGCTAGTATATTGATGACTTCTATCCATACTCACGTAGTTGTGTTTGCGGGGGTTGAGCTCTGGCTCTTTGGTCCCGCCTCTCAATCGTCAATCAAATGGTGTACAGGTTCCTGAGCCTACTGGGCTCTATCATATCTACACTTGAAACTGTGTATGGAGTCAGCCTCCACCACATCACTTCCTAATGCATTCCATTTGTCTACTACTCTGACACTGAAAAAAATCTTTCTAACGTCTCTATGGCTCATTTGGGTACTCAATTTCCAACTCTGTCCCCTAGTGTGTGCGTCCCTTGTGTTAAATAGTCTGTCTTTATCTACTCTATCAATTCCTCTGAGAATCTTACATGTGGTGATCATGTCCCCCTTTAACTATTCTGTCTCCCAGTGACGTGAGGTTTAATTCCCGTAGTCTCTCCTCGTAACTCATACCCCTCAGTTCGGGTACTAGTCTGGTGGCAAACCTTTGAACCTTTTCCAGTTTAGTCTTATGGCGTGTTACAGTTTAGGTGCGTGCGTGCGTGCGTGCGCGGCAGTGGTGGGACACACGTGTTCCCACGGTGGCGGGGCAGCTGGTGGTGGTTTAATGCCCCCACACCACACACTCCTCTTTCTTGTACTCGTTACTCAACACTTGTATTAGTTACTGCTGTGTCTCACTCATGCCTTACACGCGTATACTCCCACCACCACCACCCTCACTCATGCCTTACACGCGTATACTCCCACCACCACCCCCTCACTCATGCCCCTCATGCCCTCACTCATCCCCCGTGCCCTCATACCTTGCCTTCCTCTGTGAGTATGTCCTACCCTAGTGGCCAGCACTTCATGAGGACTGTGAGTGTTATGGTGTATTCTACTAGTCGAGGTCCAGCTCCCTCGGCCTCCCCCTCGCAATGAGGGGAAGCCCAAACCCGAAGTACGGAACGCTGTAGACAATGAGGGATATTACGAGATGCGTGGCGGCAGGGGACTGAGACTGTGTTAGGCTGTGGGTCCGGCGGGGCCCAGGGGACATGCCTCCTCCTCCTCCATCAACTTATTACAGCCTTTGTCTCTCCCCCTCTCTTGTGCTGCATGCTGAGAAGGGCGTACACCCCCTGCTGCCTCCCCTAGTGTCTACCTCCACTATGGCCCTCCCCTGCTGCCTCCCCTAGTGTCTACCTCCACTATGGCCCTCCCCTGCTGCCTCCCCTAGTGTCTACCTGCACCACGCCCCTCCCCTGATGCCTCCCCTAGTGTCTACCTGCACCACGCCCCTCCCCTAGTGTCTACCTCCACCACGCCTCTCCCCTGCTACACATATAGTAAACACATCACTAACCCCCACAACGTCTCACAGTTAAACAGCCCAACTTGAAAATATCAAGACCCATCCGCAAGGACTATATGATAATTAATATACATTGATCAATGTTTACTCCGAGGGAGGAGTGGGGAAGGTGCCTGTAGAGCGAGGCTGGAGTGGAGGAGACGCCTCTAGAGAACAAAAGGTAAAAACGGGTGAGTTGGTCAATATCTGAAGAACCATCAACAGCCATTCACGGCCGCAAGACTGCACACTTCTCTTCCTCGCCGCTCCTGGGAGAGTTGGGGGGTGAGGGAGAGAGTGAGGTAGTGAGAGGCAGAGACAGACACATTTCCAGAAAAGTAGAGTAGTAAACTAGTGGAGGACAGGGACTAGTACTAGTACACAGGAAGGTATACCGGGTTGGGACCAGCCGGGGGGGGGGGGAAGAGTACCCTAGAGTGTTGACAGCGCGAGAGGTAAACCCTAGTCAGGAGTACCCCTATCAGGTGACACACATACACAAGGCTACCACCTACCTCTACAGGAAAGGTGACGCCATGGGTAAAGCCACACACGTGACGGGTCAGGGTTGGGTAAAGCCACACACGTGACGGGTCAGGGTTGGGTAAACCCACACACGTGACGGGTCAGGGTTGGGTAAACCCACACACGTGACGGGTCAGGGTTGGGTAAACCCACACCCGTGACGGGTCAGGGTTGGGTAAAGCCACACACGTGACGGGTCAGGGTTGGGTAAATCCACACACGTGACGGGTCAGGGTTGGGTAAACCCACACACGTGACGGGTCAGGGTTGGGTAAAGCCACACACGTGACGGGTCAGGGTTGGGTAAATCCACACACGTGACGGGTCAGGGTTGGGTAAACCCACACACGTGACGGGTCAGGGTTGGGTAAAGCCACACACGTGACGGGTCAGGGTTGGGTAAACCCACACACGTGACGGGTCAGGGTTGGGTAAACCCACACACGTGACGGGTCAGGGTTGGGTAAAGCCACACACGTGACGGGTCAGGGTTGGGTAAATCCACACACGTGACGGGTCAGGGTTGGGTAAACCCACACACGTGACGGGTCAGGGTTGGGTAAAGCCACACACGTGACGGGTCGCGATTGAGTAAAGCGATTCACACTTGAGGGTTCAAGAGCTATATAATATACTTTTCCCGCTATCTTGAGCCGTCAGTGTATGTGGTAATGCAATATTGACAATTTATGGATACACCTCAATGGTGTTGAAGTGAGTGAGTGAGTGAGTGAGTGAGTGAGTGAGTGAGTGAGTGAGTGAGTGTGTGAGAGTGTGTGAGAGTGTGTGTGTGTGTGTGTGTGTGTGTGTGTGTGTGTGTGTGTGTGTGTGTGTGTGTGTGTGTGTGTGTGTGTGTGTGTGTGTGTGTGTGTGTGTGTGTGTGTGTGCGTGCGTGTTATGGCTGGAAATTCTACACACTCACTTCTAATACACTTGACTACTTTGATGAGTTAAGGACCATTCAGATTCATTAGGTGTTGAGTCAGGTGTGTGGCGCAAACGTCACAGATATCAGGTGTTGACTCGTGTGTGTGAATGACACGCCTCCCACGACCCAGACAACACACACATTTTAACGTCACTGTTAACTTGTTTTATATCACCGTTCACGCCTGCATAGTCAACAGTGACAGTTATGTTCATTGTGAACAATAACGCCTGGACGGAGCCCCGGGGAACTCCCACAGCAACGCTGTATTGCGGGTAACGAGAAGGTGCGAATTCGTTACCCTGAATATCTCCAGTCCAGGGGGGGAGGGGGGGAACCCATGTGTGTTTACAGAACGAGAAATCTGAGGAGATGAAAATTAACACCAAGTTAGATGCTATCTAGCACCCCCCCCCCCCTCCCGGCAGGCCTCCAGGGAGTCTACCTCCACCTGACGTAGGAAAGGGAGTGGTGGTGGGGGTTTACTTAATGAATATTAAGTATTTATTTACTCTAATTGTTTACTATAACATTAACGGGCTATTCATGCCCGTGCTACCTCTTGGGTGCCTTAATCTTCATCAATCGAATAATCACAGTTACAGCCCCGCTCCTGTGCCAGGTAGGTCCACTACGGGCTCACCATAGCCCGTGCTACTTGAAACGTATTCTTCCCAGAAGCTGAATCTAAAAACAACAACTCTAACCCTACAACACTCTTTCACCAAAAGTGTTGGCGAAATGGCTAGCCTATCTACCTAGCAGTGAAAGTCCCCAGGTTCGAATAAACCTTCACAAAATTAACCGATTCTTTTTATTCATCTAAAAAGCATGTTTATGAAAGATTATGTGATTCCAGAACATGTCATGGAGCCAAGCTTCCACGGGAAGTATCAGGAGATAGCGCTAAGCTTGTACGGTTAAACACACTACTACAACACAAAATTTCCATATATATATATGAGGTAAAGCCCAGGCTCCAGTGTGGCAATTATCAGCGCACGTCACACGCTAGACTCCGGACATGGCAGTGTGACTCCTGGTACTGATGGTGAGGCAACACTGTCAGACACCACAAGTACAGTACTGTGATGTTAAGATGAAGACACACTTACACTACCGTAGAACACGCAGACGTGTTCCACTACATACATACATACATACATACATACATACATACATACATACATACATACATATGTGTTCCCATAGAGCCCAGTAGGCTCAGGAACCTGTACACCTGTTGATTGATGGTTGACAGGCGGGACCAAAGAGCCAGAGCTCAACCCCCGCTAGCACAACTAGGTGAGTACATACATACATTACACACAAGCTCAGAGACAGACTCGTGGACCTAGGGACCAGGGTTCGATCCCGGCAGCAGGCGGAAAAAACAAATGGGCAAAGTTTCCTTCACCCTGATGCTCCTGTTACCTAGTAGTAAATAGGTACCTTGGAGTACCTATTTACTGCTAGATAAAGGTACAGCTAGGTACAGCTGCTATGGGCTGCGTGTGAGTGTGTGACAGAGAGAGAGAAAAAGTTTGTAGTTAGTAACAGTTGATTGATTGACAGTTGAGGGGCGGGCCGAAAGAGCAGAGCTCCACCCCCGCAAACACAACTAGGTGAGCACACACACAAATAAATAAATAAATAATTATATATATATATGTGTATGTGTGTGTGTGTGTGTGTGTTTACTAGTTGTGTTTACTAGTTCTGTTTTTACGGGGGATTGAGCTTTGCTCTTTCGGCCCGCCTCTCAACTGTCAATCAACTGTTTACTAACTACTTTTTTTTGTGTGTGTATGTGTGTGTGTGTGTGTGTGTGTGTGTGTGTGTGTGTGTGTGTGTGTGTGTGTGTGTGTGTGTGTGTGTGTGTGTGTGTGTGTGTGTGTTTTAAATTGAATTAGAGAATAGTATAGAGAAGGGTCACGGGGTAGGGGGCAAGACGAAGGCTGAAGATGGCAGGGGGCCAAGACCCCGAGGGCGGGGCCGTGGGGGGGGGGGGGTACAAGATGGGAGGGGAAGGTGGGGGGTTGGGGTTGTAAACACGCCCACGCCCCCTACAGTCACAACTCACCCACCAATATACACCGGCGAGGCCATTCATGCTCCCTCCCTACTATCTTTATCACGGTGTGTTGATTTACGCTCCAGCACCGGACGCCACACACACACACACACACACACACACACACACACACACACACACACACACACACACACACACACACACACGTCATAGCCGTGTCTCCAGTATATGCCAGCCGTGTCCCCCGTGTATGAGTAGCGTCGCTACACGGGAAGACAAACTGTGATGCAGCAGACACCCTCCCAGGCCCACATCTACCCTCCAAAGCTGCATGTAGTTATGTTTTAAGGTAAATTAAGATGAGTCTTCGCTCCACATGCTTTAGTACATATACAGTTTCTCCTCTTATCCAATACCGCTAGCAGGAGGTAGGGCTGAGTATTCTCCCAAGCACCGCGTGACATTGTCAGCGTCATTGTCACGGTAACCTTCGTCACGTGTTCTGTCAAGTACAGCTTGTCACTGTCACGCTCACCTTCGTCACGTGTTCTGTCAAGTACAGCTTGTCACTGTCACGGTAACCTTCGTCACGTGTTCTGCCAAGTACAGCTTGTCACTGTCACGGTAACCTTCGTCACGTGTTCTGTCAAGTACAGCTTGTCACTGTCACGGTAACCTTCGTCACGTGTTCTGCCAAGTACAGCTCGTCACTGTCACGCTCACCTTCGCCGCACAACTGATGGCTTCATTTTCACAATTTAAACATTTATTTTATAACAGTTTAAACATGAATTTGAGCACATTTTTAAGCAAGGAATTACATGTGTGTGAGCGTAATCTCCCCCTCCCCCCCCCCCCCCCTTCCCCCTGCTCGCCCATCTCTCACTTAGTGCTAAGGTAACCATATTGTCTCAGCTCCTCCCATCAACAGTAATGCCTCATTACGGCTTCAGATCCGAATCTAACACCTCTCCCCCTCCCTTAACCTCTCACTCACCCCCCCCTCTCTCACACCCATATCCCCCCCTCACCCTACACCACACACCCTTCCATTCTCCTATTTCACAAAAGCCTCGCTCTGCCGTTAACACATTTTCCAGGTTTGTTTTGTACACTTCCAGGCGGGGAGTCCGCCTGGAAGTGTACAAAATAAAACTAGAAACGTTCAAAGCTATGCAATAAGACTCGCTCCTAAGCTGAGGGGGACTGAGAGGGAGGGGGGGGGGGGGCTTAAGAAGGATTGAGGAGCTGAGGAAGACTGAAGTGAATGGGGAAAGACTGTGGACACTGGATTAGAGGAGAAAGGTGACAACAATATATATGAGGGTAATGTTTGTACAACCCTGGGAAGAGTACGAGGGGGCCTCTACACACACACACACACACACACACACACACACACACACACACACACACACACACACACACACACACACATTTTATAACATTGCATATGTTATAATATATTATGCAATATAATATAATAATATCATTACAGTGACAGGCTAGATCATAGTATTTGGCCCTCACACAGCGTGCAATAAGCAGGGTACAACCTGCCATAGTGAACTCGCAAACGATAGAACAAATGGAGTAAAGAAACCAAATTGGAGTGGCAAGACCTCGCTGGATGAGAGGAGACCCGCCGTGGACCTTGCCTGGCTGTGCTTGTGGGAGGTGAGTGCTTGTGGGGATTGGCACATGCCTCTCTGACGTCTACAAAATAGTAATCTTGGTAGAGAATGAGGCATTTAATGAACCTCACTCGTGAGGTCACTTGGGAACTGGATACTGTGTTACTCTCTCTAGGTCTCTCCACACCTCCCCTCCACCCGCTGAGATTAATTAATTTATATACAAAAAAGTACATTGGGGATTAAGAGAGAACATAGAAATGAAGTTGATTTTACATTCTTGTAAAGCCACTAGCACGCATAGTGTTTAGGGTAAGATAAAGGCGCGCGCATACACACAAAGACTTTCACCCACATAACCCTGCATGCACAACCCCTACACAACCTTGTACACAACCCCTACACAACCCCTACACAACCTTGTACACAACCCCTACACAACCTTGTACACAACCCCTACACAACCTTGTACACAACCCCTACACAACCTTGTACACAACCCCTACACAACCTTTACACAACCTTGTACACAACCCCTACACAACCTTGTACACAACCCCTACACAACCTTGTACACAACCCCTACACAACCTTGTACACAACCCCTACACAACCTTGTACACAACCCCTACACAACGGTTGTGTGCAGGTGGAAGGTAAGACACATGACACTGGTGCCAGTCATCACGACAGGCACCACCATGGTCCAGGTTCCCTGTTGTCAACCATGATACGTGCACCACCACCACCACCAGGGCCCAGTGTGTGTCAACAACATGTCAAGGGAACCAGACAGTAGAGCACATGCACCCCCACCACCAGGACCGGAAACGGTCCCCTCCCCCAGGACAAAGAGGGACGCCATAACAAAGAGCTCCATTACGCCAGCCCCCCCCCCCCCCTTCAACACAGACCTGTAGCTCGCTCGCTCACGGCACAAGTGATAATTAAGGCCTCAGGCTACTGAGAAATCAACCACTTCTCTTTATAACACGTCGCATTTTGACGTATACGTTACTTAGAAAGGTTGATGTGCAAGAACATTGTAGCGGCTCGCGAAATTGATAATGTCCCGTTTTCTGTTTGTGGGTGCACTGGTTGGTTTGGGTAAGGCAGTTTAGTACGACAGTTTTTTGACTTGGAGAAGACCGCTGGCGAGAACGGACTTGTGGAGAAATACCAGTTACCAGCAGGAATGCAATGATTACTGTTTTTGATTCACATTGATCGGTCGGTCGGTCGAATCGCAGCAAACCTCGTTAAAAAACTACCGTGTGTCACTGGAGAAGAGAGAACTACCAGACAGCTGGAAAACTGCTGCTATGTCATACTACACTACAAGCCTGTATAATTAACATAAATATCCTGTAAGATCCTCCTCATTGGAATATCTTAAATGGACAAATTTGCTACGAAGCCTCAACATGGGTTCAAAGGAGGGAAATATTGTCTGACAACCCTGCTAAAGTTATGGCAAGATGTCAACGGCCATACAATAGAGAGAATGGGTTGACTGCATCTTCTTGGACTGCCAGGAACCTTCGACACTGTTCCACAGGGGAGACTTCTACATGGAGTTTACCTTGCAGGGGTCACGGTAATCAAGAGTCCCTGCGGGTACCTGGTTGACGGTCTGATCAAGTAAACCTGATGGTCGGTGATGGTGGGAGTGTAACATAGGAACCACGACCAAGTGGTTGGTGAGGTAACCTCTGGGGTGTTACACACTTCCCTCTTCAACACAGATGGTGGTCTCAGTAATGCCTCTTATAGTTAGTGGTGTCGATAAACTTTGGACGCAATGTTTAGTTATCTTTATCATTCTAGTTATCTATTTTGTGTACTTATTTCATTCTTACTGTTCTGTCGGGATGAAGAGTAACAATGTAATAAGTACACAAAATTATTGTGCCTCTTAGTCTCGTTTGAAATTATTTCAGTGTTCAGACTTGAAACCAGTCCCTATAATATTTTCCAAATGTAGAACATGATGTAGGCTGACGAGGAGTCACAATAACGTGGCTCAAATATAATCGACTTGAGAATGGTCCAGGACGGACCGAAACGTTGTCGTCCCTTCACTTTCTAGTGTGTGGTCTGGTCAACATGATGTAGACTATCTCACCCGCATTCAAGAAAATACAGTTTTAAGCATTGCAAAATAACTTGTTTTACTGTGAATGGATTCAGATAATCAATTTACTCTGAGCGGTCAGTATACCTTGAGTTGGTTTCGGGGCTCAGCGTCCCCACGGCCCGGTCATCGCCCAGGCCTCCTCGTTGCTGACTGGTCAACCAAGCTGTTGGATGACGCTGCTAGCAGCCTGACGTACGAGTTACAGCCTGGTTGATCATGTATCCTTTGGTTGTGTTTATCGATTTCTCTCTTGAACTCGAGAGTAATTTACCTAGATGTAATTACTCCCTTATAGCGTTTCAAATTACACTACTGATACTGAAAATATATTTCATCTGTTTGTATATATTGTTTCTTATATTTGACCCATTTCATTGTGCATTACAGTTGTTAATGTTTTTATTTGACCGTTAAATTAAATTTTGCCAAATATTAATCCCTCACCTTATAATGTTTATGAATTATCACGCCTCTCCATTTATTATATATATATAATAAATGTATATTATATATATATAATAAATATTATATATATATAATAACACTTCTCCAGCATTTACTTACTCTTCTGCTTCCTATATCGCAGGATTTGTACAAACTGAAGAACACTTCCTGAAGCACTACTGCATCTCGACCCCTCAACACGCGGAGGTTATCTGGAGATGATTTCGGGGCTTTAGTGTCCCCGCGGCCCGGTCCTCGACCAGGCCTCCACCCCCCAGGAAGCAGCCCGTGACAGCTGACTAACACCTAGGTACCTATTTTACTGCTAGGTAACAGGGGCATAGGGTGAAAGAAACTGCCCATTGTTTCTCACCGGCGCCCGAGATCGAACCCAGGACCACAAGATCACAAGTCCAGCGTGCTGTCCGCTCGGCCGACCGGCTCCCCAGGATGGGGGCAGGCGACAAGAGACCCGAGGAACAATGCACAGTGGAGAAGAGCCTTCCAGTGAGAAAGTAAGAGACAAATGGGTAAAGTAAGGGTAAATGGAATAAGTCATTAGAGTGGAGGAGGGTTATTGAAGGTAACTGCGTACATATTGACCAGACCACACACTAGAAGTTTAAGGGACGACGACGTTTCGGTCCGTCCTGGACCATTCTCAAGTCCATCTCACAATTGACTTAAGAATGGTCCAGGACGGACCGAAACGTCGTCGTCCCTTCAACTTCTAGTGTGTGGTCTGGTCAACATACTTCAGCCACGTTATTGTGACTCATCGCCTGCAACTGCGTACATAGTTTCATAGTGCCATGAAGCTATATAAAAATCCCACACCCCCCGAAGTGGCAAGGGAAAGAAGGGGACAAAATAGCTATGATAAGACAAGATAAGACACAAGGTCTGGAAGAAGCATTGATCAAACCCAAGAAGAGGAGAATGGGGGGCGTTGATGGGAACCAAGAGACAAATGAGTCACTGAGAGAGAGAGGTGGAGAGAGAGATGTGAGAAAGAACTTTAGCAAGTCACGCACGACCATCCATCCAGAGAACCAATTAATTAACCCTTATCAGTGTATCCCTCTGCTGAGCCAGGCACCCCTCCCCCACCCCCCACCCTGCATACGTCATCACCCCCAGAGGCCATGAATTGATTACCATCTCACAGCTGTAAAAGCCCCTCCCCCTCCCCCACCCCTCCTCCGGCTATCATCCTAACCCTCCACCCCACCCAACCCCACCCCCACTTCCTGCCAGATGAAGGTTGTCTAAACGCAGTTGGGTGTCACGTAGTCGCCTTAGTGTCAAGTCCTCCCGTGCTCTAGCAGTCACGTTTCAGCTCACATCAAATGAAATTACACTTTGACAAGGGAATTAAGGGAAAAAACCGAGCGAGAGAGACGCCAAGTAGTGAAGCTGAAGTGTAAATGACAGTCAGGTCCAGTGTAAGGGATAAACGGAGAGGGTGTGGCGTTAGCGAGAGGCTGATGTACAACACAGCAAGTCAACACACAGTATGATAGGCTAGAGAGTTATACACACACACATGCCGCTCCTCTCATCATGTGTATGATGAGAGGAGCTGTAACAGCCTGGTTGATCAGTCCAGCAACCAGGAGGCCTGGTCGACGACCGGGCCGCGGGGACACTAAGCCCCGGAAGCACCTCAAGGTAAGGTGTACCATACCTTATAACGTGAGGGAAGGGGTGGGGACGGGTTTATTGTGTACTCTACCTCATAACATGAGGAGTTTACTGAGTATATCCTCCCTCATAGGGCGAGGACACGGGGGGGTAAAACTTGCCGGAGCCAGGGTGTGGCGGTATGAGTAGTGGGACGTGCACGCTACACTCGGGAAGGACACCACACACATACACGCACCAACACATGAAGACTCACATCTCAGAACCACACGTCACTACAGGAGAAAGGAGACTTGATCACGACGTTCAAGGTCCTCGGAGTATCGACAGGTTATATGTTGAGGTTATTTTGAGATGATTTCGTGGCTCAGTGTCCCCGCGGCCCGGTCCTCGATCAGGGCCTCTACCCCCAGGAAGCAGCCCGTAGCGGCTGTCTAACTCCCAGGTACCTATTTACTGCTAGGTAACAGGAGCATCAGGGGTATCTTGAGATGATTTCGGGGCTTTAGTGTCCCCGCGGCCCGGTCCTCGACCAGGCCTCCACCCCCAGGAAGCAGCCCGTGACAGCTGACTAACACCCAGGTACCTATTTTACTGCTTACCCTAGGCCTAATTATAACAGAATTATAGCACACATTAGTCATTCATGTTCTAGCAAATATCGGCCTTGGTTGTGCATTGTGCTCCAATTAACTGATGCATGTTTATGGTGGGTCGCGGCCTGGACGAGTCAGATATGCTTGTCAGGGGAAGCACAAGTCCCACCATTCCAGATACTACACAATTAATCCTATCCCACGTGTGTTGACGATTATGGATTAACTTCGGCAACATCTCTTCCTAGTCTCCGACGGGAGACATCTTCCGTCACGCAGGGTGCAGTCGCACCTGCATAGATCTCCAGTATCAGCTCTTGATACTGGTAATGGCTCAAAGGGGCCACCACTTACGGGCTATTCATGTCCGGGCCACCACTTACGGGCTATTCATGCCCGTGCCACCTTTTGGGTGGCTTAATCTTCATCAATCTTCCTAGTCTATTCCACATGTAGCAACAGTAAGATAATACGGCCATCTGAAAAAATCCTCTAATTTCCTTTAATACATTTCTAAATACCTAAGAGGATACTTAATACAGGGTAATACACACAAAGTCAATCACGGGTAATATACAAGATAAGGGATCATATTTCTTACGTTTCTTGCCCGAAACGCATTGCGTAATAGTGGCTTTAGGCATTGTATGTACTAGCTCTTTCTATACATCAATCCATTAATGTAACATCACTTGTATGTATGTATGTACCTTACCTGAATAAACATATTTATTTATTTATTTATTTTATGTGTATATCACAAGATAAACGGTCACGTGCTTACATATTTACGGTTGCTTTATCACAACTGGAACCTCAAGAGTTAAGAAAACGATGTTCTTACTGACCACTAAAGATATTATCAACATATTACGGCAACCATTTTGATTAGGTCGTGTTTAGATTTGTGATCATGATCCGTATCTGGAGAGGGAGGCGAGTTATCAGTTCAGCTGAGGCCAGCAGGTAATGTTATCGCCGTGACGTGACCAACCCGAGCACAAGTGTGAGTTACTGAGTTATGACACCGAGAGGGCTGTCCGCCTTGCTGACGCGGCCTGCGTGCGCAACCTCTCCTCCTACAACGTCGCATTTCCATCATATGCGTTGCAAAAGGCCAAAAATTGTCGTACTAGAAAATGGAAGCGGCTCGCGAAACTGACGTAGTCCCGTTTTCTGTTTTGGGTCCTCTGGTGGGTTAGGAAAGGACACTTTAAATTGCTTTCTTGACGTTGGGAAACCTTAGTAGGCCGGGCTGGCGTGCCAGGGTGGGTGGTAGCCGAGCTTGCTGGCTCTGACCAGGTGGGTAGGTTTTGGCACTTGTATTTCAATATATGTGTATATGCACATATGAAATGGTGTTGCTATGGTGGAGGGGCGGGGGATTAGAACACTCAGGAGGAGAGTGGAGGAGTAGGGGAAGGGAAGCAAGAGTGAGAGAAGCGAGGGTGGCGGGTCGAGGAAAGGAAGATAGGCAGAGAGGGGAGAGTGAAAGGGAAAGAGAAAGATATTGACGATGATGAGGATGTTGGGAAGTGTGTCAAGTGATTTGCCAGGTGCGGAGGTGGGGGGGGGGGAAGAGAGAGATAGAACGTGAGAGGAGAGGGAGGGGCAGGAGGGGGAGTGGAGACGGGGAGAAGCGTGTGATGCCTGTGCTCATCTACCAGGAAATAGGTATACAAGAGTTAGGCAACAATTAAGAATTGCATTCTGGTGAAGATCAGTAATACAGAGGCGATGAATTGTGGGGGAGAAGTTGTGTGGGGGAGAGGTAGTGGGGGTAGAGGGTAGGCACGCGGACAAAGCCATCCAGGACATCCTGAAGTGGGAATCAGTGTCGCTCTCACCTCATGCTATGATTCACTCGGCCCAACAGCCAGCCAGCTAACCTGCCGACCAACCAGCCAGCTCACCACCTCTCTGTCCGGGAGGCAGCCTGGCTCTCACACTTACTGGCGGCCTCTTCAGTAGCCACTCCCAACTTGTTTTATGACTAGAGTTATACGTTTCGTTGACCCGGTCCGTTTCGTTGACCCAAGGGAGCCGGTCGGCCGAGCGGACAGCACGCTGGACTTGTGATCCTGTGGTCCCGGGTTCGATCCCAGGCGCCGGCGAGAAACAATGGGCAGAGTTTCTTTCACCCTATGCCCCTGTTACCTAGCAGTAAAATAGGTACCTGGGTGTTAGTCAGCTGTCACGGGCTGCTTCCTGGGGGTGGAGGCCTGGTCGAGGACCGGGCCGCGGGGACACTAAAGCCCCGAAATCATCTCAAGATAACCTCAAGATAACCCTGTCACCATTTTCAATGGTAGGAGCAGCCCAGTATGTAACCGAGAGTGACATGGAGCACCTCACCACTGCAGCTTACCAAGCTCCTGTTTTAGTGATGGCTGGGGCAGTGTGCTGGATGTTTGGTGTTGATCTGGAAGATGGCAGGGTGTAACTGGGCGTTAGCTGGCTACTGATTTTATATATATCCCGTGGCAGTGAAGCAGCATCTCATGCGGCACAAACCTATATTAATCACCTCCCTGAAAATAACGCTTTAATTAAACTTGATTTTAACAAAATCTTTCAACCAGGTAAAAAGAGTTATGTTATTGGAAGCAGTTCGAACAAGATTTCCTTGTCTATCCGCCTTCGTTTCAACAGGATACAGGAAGGGATCGACACTGTTGCTTGAGGCTTATGAAGTAGTTGCCGCAGGTGTCCAGCAGGGTCTTCAACTTGCTCCTTTCCTTTTTTTGCAAGGTGGTAAAGGGGTCACAATCAGTGTGACTAGCGAGCTCAACATCTGGGTCCTGGATGATGGCACTCTGACAACGACACGAGAGTCCCTGCTAGGGATCTACACCTGATGAAATCTAAGGAAGAGCGGTTAGCACTCACCCTTAATAAAAGTACGAAATCTCATCTACGCAACTAATCATGATCTCATGATCCAGTCTTACCAGGAGCCCCGGTGATCGCCCCCCCGCCAACAGTGTGCTGCTAGGGGGAACTTTTGGGCTTGAATGTCAATGATGTAATCCTCGAAGAAACTCTGAACAAGGAGGATAGAAGAACAAGTCTTTTGGATGTGCACGATGTTTTGTACCTCCTCACAATGTACCTAACACTGCCCAGGCTTACCTATTTTATATATATATATATATATATATATATATATATATATATATATATATATATATATATATATATATATATATATATATATATATATATATATGCGAACAAGCCTGAATGGTCCCCAGGACAATATGCAACTGAAAACTCACACCCCAGAAGTGACTCGAACCCATACTCCCAGGAGCAACGCAACTGGTATGTACAAGACGCCTTAATCCACTTGACCATCACGACCGGACAAAATGAGGTGATAGCCGAGGCTATTTGAACCACCCCACCGCCGGCACTCGGATAGTAATCTTGGGCATAGCATTTTACCAAATCACCTCATTCTTTGGGGCACACGTGAGGAACACAAATGCGAACAAGCCTGAATGGTCCCCAGGACAATATGCAACTGAAAACTCACACCCCAGAAGTGACTCGAACCCATACTCCCAGGAGCAACGCAACTGGTATGTACAAGACGCCTTAATCCACTTGACCATCACGACCGGACAAAATGAGGTGATAGCCGAGGCTATTTGAACCACCCCACCGCCGGCACTCGGATAGTAATCTTGGGCATAGCATTTTACCAAATCACCTCATTCTTTGGGGCACACGTGAGGAACACAAATGCGAACAAGCCCCAAAGAATGAGGTGATTTGGTAAAATGCTATGCCCAAGATTACTATCCGAGTGCCGGCGGTGGGGTGGTTCAAATAGCCTCGGCTATCACCTCATTTTGTCCGGTCGTGATGGTCAAGTGGATTAAGGCGTCTTGTACATACCAGTTGCGTTGCTCCTGGGAGTATGGGTTCGAGTCACTTCTGGGGTGTGAGTTTTCAGTTATATATATATATATATATATATATATATATATATATATATATATATATATATATATATATATATATATACATACATATATATATATATATATATATATATATATATATATATATATATATATATATATATGTCGTACCTAGTAGCCAGAACGCACTTCTCAGCCTACTATGCAAGGCCCGATTTGCCTAATAAGCCAAGTTTTCCTGAAATAATATATTTTCTCTAATTTTTTTCTTATGAAATGATAAAGCTACCCATTTCATTATGTATGAGGTCATTTTTTTTTATTGGAGTTAAAATTAACGTAGATATATGACCGAACCTAACCAACCCTACCTAACCTAACCTAACCTATCTTTATAGGTTAGGTTCGGTTAGGTAGCCGAAAAAGTTAGGTTAGGTTAGGTTAGGTAGGTTAGGTTGTCGAAAAAACATTAATTCATGAAAACTTGGCTTATTAGGCAAATCGGGTATTGCATAGTAGGCTGAGAAGTGTGTTCTGGCTACTAGGTACGACATATATATATATATATATATATATATATATATATATATATATATATATATATATATATATATATATATATATATATATATAAAGTGTTAAACTTCCCTCTGAAAGATGACCAATGGGGACAAAGCAACTCCCAATTAGGCTCGTTGATACAGGTATACGCAAGGGAACATATATAGGATTACCTGTATTGTTATCATCGAGCACCAGTGCTGCGAGTGAATTAGTGAGAGATCCTGCCAGAGTACCTGTCACAATCCACTTGGATTTACGATCCCAAATTCACTGAAGGAGCCCGTCAATGGGACACTCTTGCAGGCTCTTCACCATCACCAACTTTTCCAAATAACTGCAAACAAGCTGCTGCTGTTGTTGTTATAGATTCAGCTACTGGGAACAAAACGTTCCAAGTAGCACGGGCTATGGTGAGCCCGTAGTGAACTTACTTGGCACAGGAAAGAAGAAAGACTTAGGAAAGATTTGATTTAGGAAAGACTTGGGTAAATTGATTTAGGAAAGACTTGGGTAAATACTGGTTCAGTAACAGGGTTGTTGATTTGTGGAACCAATTGCCGCGTAACGTGGTGGAGGTGGGGTCCCTCGATTGTTTCAAGCGCGGGTTGGACAAGTATATGAGTGGGATTGGGTGGTTATAGAATAGAAGCTGCCTCGTATGGGTCAATAGGCCTTCTGCAGTTATCTTTGTTCTTATGTTCTTAGGAGCGGGGCTATACCTTCTGTGTGCAAATAGACAAAATTGGATAACCCCATAGTGGAGAATATTACCTTGGCAATGCGGGAAGCAGCTTCTGGGAAAGACAAACTGTGCCTCTTCGCTGTGCAAGCCCCCTATACTGGCACTTCCTGTTGGCTATCCCCAATTCTGCCTTGGGCACCCGCCTGGACCATGGGGCCCTAAGTATTGGTGTTGCCCTGTGTCGTGCTGCCCCTATCTTCACCGAACACCAGTGTATCTGGGGCTATGCGTCCGTATACCAATATGGCAAACATGGTCTCGTCTATCTTAAGCCAGGGGAAAATACTGCTAGACATGAGGCAGTCAATGACATCATCAAGGGAAGTTTGGCTACATCAAAGTGTTCAGCACAAAGGGAACTTCAAATGTGCAGACCTGACAACAGTCACAAACTTCCAGATGGAGTTACCCTGCAACCATGGAGGGATGGTTGCAGGGTAAACAGGTTGTGTGGAACTACGTGCGCGCATCTACATTGCATCTACCATACGGTAGAGTTGAGGGTGCTCAGGCTACCGACTTCAGGGAGATCCAGAAAAATACAGGGGCCTAGAACACTTATAGTCATGACAATAGGCTATGGGTAAATGTGCATTTTAGTTCCTAAAGAAGCTGAGTGAGGAACTCATTAAACAAACTAGAGACTCAAGAGAGGCTGGTTTCCTGTTCCATCGCCTCAGTGTCGCGATCCATTGAGGAAATGTTTGCTGTATCTTGGGGACACATCCCACCTCTGCAGAGCTGAATGAAGTCTTCGGACAGTGATCGATGTGTTTTTTTCTGTAAACTGTAACATACACAATAATTTGTAAGATGAATTAACCAAGAAATTAGTCTTCGATTACCTGGCTGAGCAAATAGTGAGAAGTAAATGTGAGGAAGAGCCCGAGACGATACAGTGACTTGTGGCCATGCTTCACGTGGCGGCTGGTGCCGTGTGATGCACCAAGAGTGATGGTGAACACAGCTCAAACACACGTCGCAGTGCAAGGCGCTGCGATGACTCCAAGATAAACCTGACTCAACAGTGGCTTGTTTCCAGTTGATAAGCACTCAACGTACCGTCCTGTACATGCAATTTCAAAACCATTAGACAGAGAGCAAGACCTCGTACCAGCCTTCCATGGTGATTGTCTAGTCTATGAAGCACTGTCTTCGCCGCCTGCAGGGCTTCATAGCCATTACACCCAGGCTGATCCGGTAACTCCAGTAGAGAGTTGACCAGATTGTAACACCCATGACCTTCCCCCCTTGGAGTTCACACACAGGGAAGCCTTCTCCAAGAGGTCAGCCCAGATGACCTCTGGATTATCTTGTATGTTGATTAAAAAATTCCTGGGTTAGTCTTAGTCAGCATAGTTTCAAGTATGTAATATTTCATGATACTCTTGTCAAACATTGCAATGGAATCAGATTCCAGATTCTTATGTGTAAACATCCATGGATCTCCCCCTTTTGGCCAGGTCAGAGGTCAGTCACACACGTAATTAATAACTCCTCTCTTGAAGAGTGTATGGTGAATGTCAAACAAGCTTAATTGAAATATTTTTAAGTGTTTGTGCACGTGTGGCCCGACCCCCCCTGGCATTTTTGATCTAGGTAGCAACAGTAAATCTTCCCCTCCCCCTTTTTCGAGGTTATATA
The DNA here is from genome assembly GCF_040958095.1 of Procambarus clarkii. Classification (NCBI taxonomy): domain Eukaryota; kingdom Metazoa; phylum Arthropoda; class Malacostraca; order Decapoda; family Cambaridae; genus Procambarus; species Procambarus clarkii. Next base: position 25,821,184 of record NC_091230.1, read on the forward strand.
TTGGTCCTGTAGGGACTTAGGGACAGAGTGCTGGACACCGGGATCCAGAGAGGGCTGTGGAGAACATCGGGAGGTGACAGAGGGAGAGACAGAGGTCTTAAGGTAATGTGTGTGATCTCTGAGGTTTTGTTCCATGTCTAAATCTCTTAACTATTGGCCAATGTTAGAGTAGGATTTTTAAGTGGTAATTAGCATAATTTTGGTCTCAATAAACTCATGTTAAATTTCCCGTCTGTGTCAATTGTTGAATCCTCTTAGCCTTTTGGATATAGTGGCTGACAACCGTCCCATAATTAATGACAGTCATAGAAAGTACTCTCCAAGTCAAGCAATGTTTCTTGCCTCGTTGCTTGATATAGTCTCACTGGTGAAGGCAGATGGTGGCAGCGTTATTTAGTCCTGTGTAGCATTTCCTTGTTGGCAGTGTACCTTTTGGTGCCGGTGTAACCATATGTCAGCTCATATTACAGTGTTCAATAACAGTGTTACCAACTGCAACCGATGGGAAGTGTTACTCAGGATACGTAGTAGTGTTTACATCATTAGTTTAGTATACATTATAGTGGTGTTACAATTACATTTTAGAGCGGTGTTACAAGATCACACACTAGAAGGTGAAGGGACGACGACGTTTCGGTCCGTCACCAGAGGTCCACCATTCCCAAGTTGATTGTTAGACACAATCAGACTTGAGAATGGTCCAGGACGGACCGAAACGTCGTCCCTTCACCTTCTAATGTGTGGTCTGGTCAACATTCTTCAGCCACGTTATTGTGACTCATCGTCTCCAGTAGACTTGCAAAGTTCTTGTGAAAGCTTCTGGTGTGGTGCCAGCGATACTTGTGCAGGCTGAAGATTGAGGCATGGTGGACCTCTGGGACCAGATTCACGAAAGCCCTTACGCAAGCGCTTATGAACGTGTACATCTTTCCTCAATATTTGACGGCTTTGGTTACATTTATTAAACAGTTTACAAGCATGAAAACTTGCCAATCAACTGTTTTTTTGTTATAAACAGCCTCCTGGTGCTTCGGAGCTCATTAACTGTTTATTAATTGTAAACAAAGCCGCCAAAGATTGAGAAAAGATGTACAGGTTCGTAAGTGCTGGCGTAACTGCTTCGTGAATCTGGCCTCTGGTGTTTACAGTGTTCAGCGTGTTCTCTGAGCGTGCCGTGGCTCCTCCACTTTACATTTGTGCTCGCTGACCATTAATATTTTCCACATCTTTGAATTTCTTTAAATTTAAGATTTTAATCGGTAGATCTTGGTCTATATATTTGTGCAATTTTAATATAGAATAGTGATCAATCTGTGATTGGGTGCACAATAAATTCAGCCCTCTCTCACGACCGCTCCCTACATTAAGAAACCGTCGTACTAAACTGCCCTAACCTAACCAACCAGAGGACCCACGAACAGGAAACTGGTACCGAGCCACTGCCATTTTCTTGTACATCAGTTTTTGCCTTAGGTAAAGTATACGTCAAAATGCGACGTACTGTAAAAATAACAGTGTCGTTTATAACTAGCCGACACGGTTGACAGCGCTTATCACCATTGACTGCTGCCGCACGAGAGCTAGACCCAGATTCACGAAGCAGCTACGCAAGCACTTACGATTCTGTACATCTTTCCTCTATCTTTGACGGCTTTGGTTACATTTATTAAACAGTTTACAAGCATGAAAACTTGCCAATCAACTGCTGTTATTGTTATAAACAGCCTCCTGGTGCTTCGGAGCTCATTAACTGTTTAATAATTGTAAACAAAGCCGCCAAAGATTGAGGAAAGATGTACAGGTTCGTAAGTGCTTGCGTAACTGCTTCGTGAATCTGGCCCCTGGTGTTACAAAAGGCCATATGAGCAGTCGTTCCTCGTCATCACTACTCTCTTAAGGGAGCGTTACTTATGGAAACAAAGTTGTTCAATGTCAACCATTATTTTTTGACTAGTTGTATATGAAAAGGGCTGCAATTGTTCCAAGTTTCAGTACTGTAGCCTAAATAGTAAGGGAGATTGTTAATTTTTATATTTTTTTTCAACGAATTTTACACATTTTCAAGTGTAAATTTACAACCACACCTTTCAGATATAATCATTCTATGACACTTTTCTGACACATTAGCATATAATACAGGATGCCTAACTTATCACTCAAGTATATCAAATCAGAATAAGATACATTTTTGTGTTTATGTGTACTATGAGGCTTGTGTGACGTAATCGTGTTGGTTGCGGTGATTGAAATTGAAATAAGTTTATTGAGGTAAAATACACACAAAGTGATGAGGTAGCTCAAGCTATTCTCACCCCATTTGTTGCGGTGATGGTTTGGGGTACTGTGGTGGGTTCGCACCTCAGATTAAGAGGAGACACAGTGGTGATGGTTCCAATGAAACCTAGGAATCAAACTTATGCCTAGGAAATGCGAGGGTTTCCTAGACACGAGTTTGCAGCCCACTGATTAATACATTAAATAAAGTCTTCCCTGCAGGACGCTTAGTTGAATGTCTCTTGTTACACTCTTACGCCGTTGGAACACATGACTTCAATAGTTGCGCCGTTGGAACACATGACTTCAATAGTTGCGCCGTTGGAACACATGACTTCAATAGTTGCGCCGTTGGAACACATGACTTCAATAGTTGCGCCGTTGGAACACATGACTTCAATAGTTGCGCCGTTGGAACACATGACTTCAATAGTTGCGCCGTTGGAACACATGACTTCAATAGTTGCGCCGTTGGAACACATGACTTCAATAGTTGCGCCGTTGGAACACATGACTTCAATAGTTGCGCCGTTGGAACACATGACTTCAATAGTTGCGCCGTTGGAACACATGACTTCAATATTTGCGCCGTTGGAACACATGACTTCAATAGTTGCGCCGTTGGAACACATGACTTCAATAGTTGCGCCGTTGGAACACATGACTTCAATAGTTGCGCCGTTGGAACACATGACTTCAATAGTTGCGCCGTTGGAACACATGACTTCCTATTGACCCACGAACTATTGACTTCCTATTGACCTACTAATCCAGCAAGTGAGACATCGATATAGGATCAGCTTGAATGAGTTCATACAAGAGAAAACCCACAGGGGTCTTCAACAATAGTATCCACTTCCAGTTCTCAGAAACACAGCCCGCAGAACAAATGGTAAACTACATATATAATTTGTGCTTGTCACAGTTGGCCGCTCGCTTGATTTATACACGATCCCCGCCATCAGCACCTTCCTTAACAGTTTATGTCGCCCACACTCACAGCCTCGTGCCCAGTCGCTCTCCTGCCCTCCAGGAAACGCACTCACCCACTTTAACATATAAAGGTCAAAACCCATAACATTATTATAACACTGATGTGCTTGTATCTATCTTGAGGTTATCTTGAGATGATTTCGGGGCTTTAGTGTCCCCGCGGCCCGGTCCTCGACCAGGCCTCCACCCCCAGGAAACAGCCCGTGACAGCTGACTAACACCCAGGTACCTATTTTACTGCTAGGTAACAGGGGCATAGGGTGAAAGAAACTCTGCTCATTGTTTCTCGCCGGCGCCCGGGATCGAACCCGGGACCACAGGATCACAAGTCCAGTGTGCTGTCCGCTTGGCCCACCGGCTTCCCAGAGACAATAACGTAATGGTTTCATTTGTTTTAAGTTTTACTCAAATGTATCTTTCTAGACCAATCCAACTGAGGATCTTTCCGACATCTGGACGACTCGTTATAGAGCGTGGTGTCCATGCATTTTAACGATATCAACCCCCACAAACAAATTTTTGGGGGTTTTAAGTTATGTTGATTAGTCTAATAAAATGCGCAGGAAAAGCATTAATATATTATGGTGCTTGTTTGCCTTAAATTATAAGTACCGTAATATACAGATGCTCTTCGCATGCATTTTCATTAGATTAGCCAAGACCACTTCAAATCTGACGCTTGTCAAATCACGAGAATAGATGGTGCGTTTCAACTGTGACTTCTAGTTGAGCTGAGGGAGGAGCTACCTCCTTCCTCAGCTTGTTCCACCTGAAGATATACACTGAAGAAGAAATACTTCATTATATTCCTTTAGCCTGGCCTTATAGCTGCGGCCCTTATCTCAGGGACCAGCCTGCTGGCAAATCTTCGAGAGTTAAACATATTTTTTTTTTTTGAGATATATACAAGAGTTGTTACATTCTTGTACAGCCACTAGTACGCGTAGCGTTTCGGGCAAGTCCTTAATCCTATGGTCCCTGGAATACGATCCCCTGCCGCGAAGAATCGTTTTTTCATCCAAGTACACATTTTACTGTTGCGTTAAACAGAGGCTACAGTTAAGGAATTGCGCCCAGTAAATCCTCCCCGGCCAGGATACGAACCCATGACATAGCGCTCGCGGAACGCCAGGCGAGTGTCTTACCACTACACCACGGAGACTATATATATTGTTTACTATATATTGTTTTCGTGCGTGAGGCGCACAACCCCCTGACAGAATACTGCCTTTCCTTGTAGTGCCTTTTATTCAAGAGATTTTAACATCGCGAGTTGCATGATAATATATGTTCACCTAAAACATGATTTCTAAGCGCACTCCCCACCTCTGTTCTTCCGCTCTACCTATCTCCCTCCCTTCCATCCCTTTCCCTCCAATCCACTCTCATTCCTCCCCCTTTGACCCACTTTCCTTCCCCTCGTCACTCTCGCGCTTCAAATATTTACTCGATAACCTGTAACTGGGTAAGCTAAAAATGGAGGCAATTTTGTGGACCCATTAGGATGTGCACGTGTATAGCTGATACGCCCAGGTCAGATGGGCACTTAGTTGATACTGTAAGCCCAGGGCAGAAATGTGCCTGTATAAAAATATAACCAAGGCAAAACCTTCCTAGGCTGATATAGCAAGGTCAGAAATATGCTAGATATAAAAGTGCCAAGCTGATATACCTATGGGAGAAGCAAGCCAGACAAATGATATACCCAGACATAAAATATATATATTGTGACGATAATCTCTTTCAAGAGAGATTGAGCCTGCTCTTCCCTACAAAGTACGTAAAAACAAAAGATAATATAGAAGATACGTCCAGCAAGTATCGCCAAACGTTTTGCCCAGAGAGCAAATCGTACCCAGCACACAGTGACACCTGCTAGCTACCGCCACCGTAAATCAGCAAACTGCTTGTCCATTGCCTGCCTGTCGCTGATTGGCTGGTGTCCCGTCGCACCTGCCCTCCGCCACAAGTTGATGTCTGGGCTGCAGTGGCCCAGTATTGTCAGAATACCTCAGTGCTCCTTGCAGTTGACATCTCTTGCTGGTAGAATAAGCCTTGGCTTTCGTGTACTAAGGGAGGTGGCAGCTCGAAGCCAATATTCCAGCTCCATTCATATTTATTTTGCTATCACTGTAACTCACTTGTCTTAACGTAACTTTTCATTTGCCAGTGATTATTCATATTATTTTGTTTGTTGACTTGTCTTTTATATTTTATGTGCTTAACTTTATTCATGTCTTGTTTTTCTAAAGTAATTAAAATTTCATTGTTAATTTACTTGTGTTTTGTGTGTCTTCCCATTACCTTACCACAGACGAAAGTTCCAGCTTTTTTTTTCTCTCTAATGTGACGAGGCCCTGCCCCTAGCTTTTGAAACAGCCGAACACCAACGCTTTACCGTCACAATATATATATATATATATATATATATATATATATATATATATATATATATATATATATATATATATATATATATATATATATATATATATATATATATATATATATATATATATATATATAGTGACAGATCCACTTTACACAGATATATCATATATATATATATATATATATATATATATATATATATATATATATATATATATATATATATATATATATGATATATCTGTGTAAAGTGGATCTGTCTCATGGCAGTCAATGGTGGTATTGGATCAATTGTTGCAAGATCAAATATTCTACACTACTACCACTCAGACACCTGATAGCTGTAATTACCAAGACAGTACAGTACACTATTAGAACTAGACGAGTTTCACCAATAAGATATGCCCACACCAAACAACACTGTACCTGTATGTAACAGTCACATCAAGCAGGAGTAGGATGGAAAAGACTTGGTCCTGGCTCACAAGGCTTCTTGACAAGGCTTCTGTGGCTGTTACACAGTTTTTGTCTTACTAATAAGCTTAGGTATACACAGCAATGTACTGCTGCCTTATTCTACATGATGGTTTACAAAGCATAGTATAGAGATCAAGACTTGGCTATGAGTTCATCTAATATCCTCATCTCACAGGATAGTAAGTGATTATCAAAAGAAGGCACCAAGCTTAGGAGACCATGGTTAGTTGTACATGAATTAGGAGAAAACATGAAATGTGAATTTAGTCTACTAACCTGCACTAGCAAATTCTGAGTAGAGCACAAGAATATCTTCTAGTATTCATGAGTGTATGTAGTAGTTTACAGAGCTGAAAGTATCTCATTCCACACTGAAGTCGTTGATAACAGGGCACTCACAAATAGTGTTGGAGATTGAGTCGCAGCTCATGTTCATATACCATATAGATTACAATTGGAATGTTCACCACTTGGACACTCATTACCTGTAGCCACCTGCTATAAGTATCAACATCCCAGCCTAATTCTGGCAATACTGTATATGGTGGACGGATCCGTATATGGATCCATTAGACGCGTCTGCTCGCAGCCGGGTCTAACAGCCTGGTTGATCAGTCAAGCAACCAGGAGGCCTGGTCGACGACCGGGCCGCGGGGACACTAAGCCCCGGAAGCACCTCAAGGTAACCTCAAGGTATGGTAGAGGGACAGTAAATCCATATTTCTGGCAGTTGAAATATGGCTAACTATTTAGAATAAAGAGAAAAGGCATGGCACATACAATTATATTAAACCAAATTTTCAAATGAAACCTAGAGTCCTTATCATGGTGCTGTCAAACAATGTTCAGAATAATGTTTGACAGCATCTTGAGACAGGATGTACAGTACTGTATATAGGTTTCATTAAAAAATTTGGTTAAATATTACATTTACACTTGTACTAGGCCTTTCCTTCACCTTCATTATTATTAGCATTACTGTACAGTATTAATGTTAGTGCACCTGTATTACTTTATAAATATTAGTTCACCTGTATTATGATATTATACCGTATATACTTTTTACACATGACAGTTATAACATTTAGTTTGAAGGTACAAACTAGACCTGTGGCAATGTGATAATTCTATAGTTTTATTAAATATTATCCATTCAGTTACAAATGTTTCAATTATTGAAATATCAGTATGATTTAGTTGCCACCATGTTGCCAAAATGAGTTTCATCATTTTGCATACCTTGGGCGATAAGAATCTCTAAACTGCTTTGGTTGTGCAAAAGAAACATTTGTCTGGTTATCACAGACCAGTGCTTGTATGCTACTGTAGTCTATTCTTCAGGGAGGGAGGGAGATGTAAAGATTTTAAATGGGGGATATGTATTTTGTGTACTTTGTAGAATCTACACACAATGGATACATCACATTTGTGTACAAGCTCATTGCTTCTGGATAGTTGTGTGGGCCCATCTTGAACTGTATTAAATAACTTTAGGTGATATTGTGGACAGGAATCTCAAGTTAGTGTTGTGTACTCTATTAAAGATCTGATTTGAAAGTTGTAGTGTTAACTTTAGATAGTAATGTGGACAGGTATCCCAAATTGGTGTGTACTCAACCCATCCTCCTGTTTATATAGTAGTTTTTGTAATTGTGTGCACCATAGTACAAAGTTTGATGTACTAAGTAATTAGTAAAATTGTTATTCACTTTATAGTCTGAAAAAAATGAAGCTAAAAAACAAATATCCCTAGGCCTAGTATAGCATACAAATGTAATATATTAGACCTCACATAAGATGTATTAGGCCTAGGAAGGTTTGGTTAGGTTAGTTAAGTTTGCCTTTGCCACATAAATATAAAATCTTTTCCAGTTTATCCAAATTCAAAAGTACATTCTGATTTCTATTTTCTAATTGGGTTGTACGTCAGAATATTTCAAATTGGAATGTACCCCGAAATGCTACACGTACTAGTGGCTGTACAAGAATGTAAGAACTCTTGTATATAAAAATAATAAAAAAAAGTATGTACTATGATCATCGTTACTATATGTATTACCAAAATAGAAAGACAGACTGATGTACTTCATTATAGATCTGATTTGAAAGTTGTAGTGTTATATACCCCCTTACCATCTAAGTGATGCATTACCCTCTGCACACAAACTTGTTTTGAAACAATGGATATAAATTGGAGAATTTTAGATTTAGTAAAGACTTTGGTTTGAAAATAGGGCTATTGATCTAGATAAATAACAGGGTAACATCTTAGACATGGGACTGCTAGATTGTTTCAAAGGTTTGATATACAGTATACACGAAGGAGTTTGGGTGGGTATCAATAAAAGCTGCCTCATATGAGTCAATGGGCCTTCTGCAGTTTCATTTATTCTTATGTTCTTACACATTTGGTTGAAACATATTTCAAATGTCTTGTGAGGAGCATACTTTTTTCCCCTCCCAATAATTGATGGATTGTATATCAGTGCTATTTTCTAGTCTCATAACAGTCAAAGTGGACCTTAATAAGGCTAAGTACAGGTTTCATGCTCTTGACAACGGAAAACCAAATTTACCCGAGGACCAACATCTCCACATGCCCAGTGTATGGTCTTGTTTCAGCAGAAACAAACTATCTCCAAATAATTCTCTTAAAACATGAACTCGCTACAAAAAATATATTACAGTAATTAAAATCATACGCATACAAACATACATATACATACAAATTGTAGATTAATAATACAAACACTGATTATTCATTGACCTAATGTGTTATTATTGTGGGTATCCCGTGTGTATGACCTTTCCGTGAGTGTGACCCTTTCCTGGGGGTGACCCCTTTCCTGGGGGTGACCCCTTTCCTGGGGGTGACCCCTTTCCTGGGGGTGACCCCTTTCCTGGGGGTGACCCCTTTCCTGGGGGTGACCCCTTTCCTGGGGGTGACCCCTTTCCTGGGGGTGACCCCTTCCATGAGTGTGACCCCTTCCATGAGTGTGACCCCTTCCATGAGTGTGACCCCTTGCATATGTATGACCCCTTGCATAAGTATGACCCCTTACATGAGTATGACCCATCCCTGAGTGTGACTTAGTGTCACCACAGGTGACCTGACTGCCCCCCCACCCCCCCCTGGTGTGCCAAACGGATAGAGTGCAGGTGTAGCGGCGGTGGCCCCCGACACCCACCACCCGAGTGTCCAGGGCTGCCACCCCCACCCACAACACACAGGTACATACCAGGCACGATAGTTTCTCTCTCAACATTCTTCGCTAATTCCATTATATCACAGGAAAACAACCACGCACAACCTCGCACTCCCACTTCTAACTCAACTCTATTGGCCACAATAAGGTGTGAGGTGAGGAGGGGTGTAGAGGGGATCAGGGCCCTGCGGAGGAGGGTCCGGGGCGCCGGGAACACCTTCCCTCACACACCCGGGTCTTCTCGCCCTTATATATACCGGCCTAAAATTATTTGCCATTGATTTGTGAAAACCATGGTAATAAGATGTTATATATATGGTTTCTTGGCATAAATATTTTTATTATTTAAGTTATACTATAATTTTGTTTTAATAGTATAACTGAAATATAACTTGCTGATATTACAATACATCAACTATTGTGATGTCATGTTTACAATTTGTTGATATAATTTTGGTGTATTACGTGGCATTTTGTCATCGTTAAGTTGTTGTAAATAAATAAGTGTATAGTGGAGGGTAAGAGGTGGGCGGGGGAGAGCGGGCGGCGGGTGGGCGGGGAGCTGGGCGGCCAGTCTTACGCTGGGAGTGAAGGGGACACGAGGCACGGTGCCAGGCTCTCCTGCTCCCTCTCTTACCAGTCATGGAGTCCAAATACATAGTGCGGATTATAGTGGACTTGTTGCTCTTGCTTGCAGGTAAGGTTCCCTGCTGGCGAGGTGGAGGCGTAGGGAGAGGAGGCGGTGCTGTTGTGGCGTGCCCCGGGGGCAGCCTCTCCACCACCTGCACCCTCGCCGCCTCCTGCACCCACTCTGGCCCGCGCCCTGCTGCCCTTCACCACAGGTCACCACGCCGGCAACTGTTGCCACCACGGTACATGTTCCCCCGGGGGCGGTGCGTGGTCGTTGCGGTACTTGGTCGCCCCGTGGGCGGTACGTGGTCGCCCCGTGGGCGGTACGTGGTCGCCCCGTGGGCGGTCCGTGGTCGCCCCGTGGGCGGTCCGTGGTCGCCCCGTGGGCGGTCCGTGGTCGCCCCGTGGGCGGTCCGTGGTCGCCCCGTGGGCGGTCCGTGGTCGCCCCGTGGGCGGTCCGTGGTCGCCCCGTGGGCGGTCCGTGGTCGCCCCGTGGGCGGTCCGTGGTCGCCCCGTGGGCGGTCCGTGGTCGCCCCGTGGGCGGTCCGTGGTCGCCCCGTGGGCGGTCCGTGGTCGCCCCGTGGGCGGTCTGTGGTCGCCCCGTGGGCGGTCCGTGGTCGCCCCGTGGGCGGTCCGTGGTCGCCCCGTGGGCGGTCCGTGGTCGCCCCGTGGGCGGTGCGTGGGCGGTACATAGTCTCACAGAGAGCGCTGGAGGAGTTGCCCAAGGATAATATGTGGTCACACTGAGGGCAGTATGGGGGAGACCTGAGGGAGCAATGGTTACACTAAGGGCAGTACCTGCCAAACCCAATTATAGTATACGGCTACACTGTGGGCAGTATATCGGTAACCTGAGGGTGGTACATGGTATTCCCAAGGGCAGTATGTGGTATTCCCCAAGGGTAGTATGTGGTATTCTCAAGAGCAGTATGTAGTATTCCCAACGGCAGTATGTGGTATTCCCCAAGGACAGTATGTGGTATTCCCCCAAGAGCAGTATGTGGTATTCCCCAAGGGCAGTATGTGGTATTCCCCCAAGAGCAGTATGTGGTATTCCCCAAGGGCAGTATGTGGTATTCCCCAAGGGCAGTATGTGGTATTCCCCAAGGGCAGTATGTGGTATTCCCCAAGGGCAGTATGTGGTATTCCCCAAGGGCAGTATGTGGTATTCCCCAAGGGCAGTATGTGGTATTCCCCAAGGGCAGTATGTGGTATTCCCCAAGGGCAGTATGTGGTATTCCCCAAGGGTAGTATGTGGTATTCTCAAGAGCAGTATGTAGTATTCCCAACGGCAGTATGTGGTATTCCCCAAGGACAGTATGTGGTATTCCCCCAAGAGCAGTATGTGGTATTCCCCCAAGAGCAGTATGTGGTATTCCCCCAAGAGCAGTATGTGGTATTCCCCCAAGAGCAGTATGTGGTATTCCCCAAGGGCAGTATGTGGTATTCCCCCAAGAGCAGTATGTGGTATTCCCCAAGGGCAGTATGTGGTATTCCCCCAAGAGCAGTATGTGGTATTCCCCAAGGGCAGTATGTGGTATTCCCCAAGGGCAGTATGTGGTATTCCCCAAGGGCAGTATGTGGTATTCCCCAAGGGCAGTATGTGGTATTCCCCAAGGGCAGTATGTGGTATTCCCCAAGGGCAGTATGTGGTATTCCCCAAGGGCAGTATGTGGTATTCCCCAAGGGCAGTATGTGGTATTCCCCAAGGGCAGTATGTGGTATTCCCAAGGGGAGTATGTGGTATTCCCAAGGGGAGTATGTGGTATTCCCAAGGGGAGTATGTGGTATTCCCAAGGGGAGTATGTGGTATTCCCAAGGGGAGTATGTGGTATTCCCAAGGGGAGTATGTGGTATTCCCAAGGGGAGTATGTGGTATTCCCAAGGACAGTATGTGGTATTCCCAGGGGCAGTATGTGGTATTCCCAGGGGCAGTATGTGGTATTCCCAGGGGCAGCATGTGGTATTCCCAGGGG